>NW_008331140.1:986700-1000628 GCF_000622305.1 Nannospalax galili
CACATATCTGGGATTAATTTGGATAAACGAGATTTAAAAAAAAAAGAAAAAAAAAAGAAATGAAGTTAACAGGGAGACTTTCTGTTTGTTTTTTTTTTGGTTTTGTTTTCTTATCGTTTTCATTATATTTATTTTTACAGTATTTTATTTTTCTTTTTATTGAGCTTTTAAATTTTCGTGCACTTCCCACTCAAATACAGAGCCCCTCCCACATCCATGCCTCCTCATAACCCCCTACCAAACCCTATGCACTCTATGCTGAGTCCTATTCATTCCAGTGTCTGTTTGTTTTTTTTTTGGTTTTGTTTTCTTATCGTTTTCATTATATTTATTTTTACAGTATTTTATTTTTCTTTTTATTGAGCTTTTAAATTTTCGTGCACTTCCCACTCAAATACAGAGCCCCTCCCACATCCATGCCTCCTCATAACCCCCTACCAAACCCTATGCACTCTATGCTGAGTCCTATTCATTCCAGTGTTTGTACCCAAAAGATTTTCAGTGTAAATGTGTCCACTGGAGTCTAGTCAGCCCATCCAGTGGTCATATGTAAGTCATACTCTTCCTCACCCAGCAGCAATCAGTCTCAAATAGTTCTCAATCTAGTGCTGGCCTGCCACCCATTTCTTATCCTCCCTATGGGCCCTAGTTTAATTGAGCTGACATGGGTCCTGTGCTCAATGCCACCACTGCCACAGGCTCACATGAGCAAGCCTCCAGAGGCCTGGAAGCCTCCAACTCCTTATGTTCATGAACCACCCCTAGCTCTTACAGTCTTTCCGACTCCTCTTCCACCATGGTCCCTGAGTCGTGGGTGGGTTAGGTTCCATATAGGAGTCCCACCCTACACTCTACAGTCTCTTATTCTCTAAAACTTAGCCAGATGTGGCATTCTGTGTATATCACACTCTGAATTACATGGAAGCCTCATTGGTGATAGTTGAGGGGTGCATTAGCCCTCTCTCTACCCCTTATTCTGCTATGCTCTGTGAGCTTTGGTGATAGAGATTCTGATGCAGATGTGTCACCTAATACTGTACATCTCCCAGGTGTATGTTCTCTGTGCCTGACCAGATGTGTAACTCTGTAGTAGCCTCCATCTGTTTCAAAAAAAAAAAAGCTTCTTCTGCCAGTGCTGTAAGGCATGTTTGTTGCTCTAAAGAAGGTCTCTTCCATTTGGCACTGCTTCCCTGCCAAGCAGCTCCTAAGTATACACACGCATTAATAGTGAGACACTTTACGTGTATTTCTCATAGGGTTTCTAGGGTATTACTTTTCCCCTCTATGTTTCCTAGCCCTCAGAGATTCACTCATCTCGACTCTTTTCTCTCCCATCTGACTGCCCTCCTTCCTCCATTCCTAGTCACAGTGCCCCCATTATCTGCATTATCCCTCCAATCTCTCCTGACTCCCAGCATCTTTCTTTTCTTGACATCCTTCGCTCCCCCACACTATGGTCCCTTGTATGTCCCTCCCTCCTCCCTCCCTGTCGATTACAACCTCTTTTTCTACCTCTCTCAGGTAACATATGTTCCCTTCTATCCTGCTTTCAGGTTGTCTCTTTCATTTACATCCATGTATCTATTCTCTTTACGTAGATCCTGGTGTTACATCAGAATTTATATACTCATATATAAGGGATTGGTGCTACAATCCACAAATGAGGGAAAACATACTTCACTTGCTTTTCTGTATCTGTGTTGCTTCACTTAGTATAACCCTTTCTAGCTCCATCCATTTACCTGTAAATTTTATAATTTCTTATATCCATACTGCTGAGTAGAACTCCATTGAGTAGATGTACCACATTTTCATTAGCCATTCATCACTCAAGGGACATTTAGGTTGTTTTCATTTCTTACCTATTGTGAAGAGAGTAGCAACAAACATGGATGTATAGGTATCTCGACATTATGATGAGTAATCTGGGTATATGCCAAGGAGTTGTATTACTGGATCATATGGTAGGTCCATTTTTAGTTTTTTGAGTGTTCTCCACATTACTTTCCATAGTGGTTGCATGAGCTTGCATTGCCATCAGCAGTGAATGAGTGTTCCTCCTTGTCCACATCCTCTCCAGCATTTGGAGTCCTTCATTCTCTTTATCTTAGCCATCTGACTGGAGTAAGATGAAATCTTAAAGTGGTTTTGATTTGCATTTCTCTACTAAGGGTCTTGAGCACTTTTTAAGGTTCTTCTTAGCCATTTTTATTTCTTCACTTGAAAACTCTCTGTTTAGGTCAATCACCCATTTTTTATTGGGTCATTTTTGTATTTCTTTCTTTTCTGAGTTCTTTGTATATTCTGGATATTAATCCAGCTTCAGATGTGTAGCCAGTGAAGATTTTCTCCCACTCAGTGGGTTTCGTCTTCCCTTCCTTAGGTGCTTCTTTTGCTGTACAGAAACTTTGTACTTTAATGAGGTACCATTTACTGATTGTTGACCTTAGTGCCTGTGTACCTGGTATCTGATTTAGAAAATCCTTTCTTCCACCTATATCTTGGAGGTTCTTCTTATGTTTTCTTCTAGCAGTTTCCGAATTTCAGGTTTTAAATTGGGTCGTTTGATCCATTTGGAGTTGACCATTGTGCAGAGTGAATGATAAGAATCAAGTTTCATTTTCTACAGGTGGAGATCCAGTTTTACCAGTGCCATTTGTTGAAGATCCTATCTTTCCTCCATTGTGTGTTCTTTGCACCTTTGCCAAACATCAGGTGGTTGAAATTATAAGAACTCAGGTTTGGGTATTCTATTGTGTTCCATTGATCTATGTGTCTACTTTTGTGCCAGTATCATGCTGTTTTTATGTCTATAACTCTGTAATATAATCTGAGATTTGGTATGGGGACTCCCCCCAGCATTGTTCTTTTTCTCTAAAGTTGTTTTGGATATCTGACATCTTTGGTGATTCCATATGAATTTTAGGATGATTTTGTCAAGCTCTGTGAAGAATGCCATGGGTATTTTGATTGGGATTGCACTGAATCTATAAATTGCTTTTGATAAGATTGTTATTTTCACAATGTTGAGTCTATCAATCCATGAGCATGGTGGGTCTTTCCATCTCCTAGTGTCTTCATCTCTTTAGAGTTTTGAAATTTTCATCGTAGAGATCTTTAATATCTTTAGTTAGTTTTATTCCTAAATATTTTTAAGGCTATTGAGAATGGGAGGGTTAGCTTGAGTGCTTTTTCTGATTGCTTGTTATTGGTGTATAGAAAAGCTACTGAATTTTGTAAGTTGATTTTGTATCCTGCCACTTTACTGAAAACATTAATCAGTTCTAGCATTTTTCTAGTGGAATTTTTGGGATCTTGTATATTAATACCATATCATCTGCAAATAGGGATAATTTGACTTCTTCTTTTCCAATTGGTGTCCTTTTAATTTCCTTCTCTTATCTTATTTCTCTAGCAAGGGTTTCAAGCACTATATTCAAAAGGAGTGGAGATGGACAGCCCTGTCTGGTTCCTGATTTTAATGGGAATGCTTCCAGTTTTTCCCCAATTAGAATGATGTTGGCTATGTGTTTGTTGTACACCGCTTTAATTATGTTGAGGTATGTTCCCTCAGACCAACCCCTTCTAGGACTTTTAACATGAATGCATGTTAGATTTTGTCAAATGCCTTTTCTACATCTATTGAGTTGACCATGTGTTTCTTTTCTTTAAGTCTTTTACATGTTTTACTACATTTATTGACTTTTGTATGTTGAGCCATCTCTCATCTCTGGAATAAAGTCAATTTGATGGTGGTGGATGATCTTTTTGATGTGTGTCTGTATGCAGTTTGCAAGCATTTTGTTGAGTATCTTTGCATCTATGTTCATTAAGAATATGGGTCTATAGTTTTCTTTTTTGCTGTATCTTTAACTGCTTTTGGTATTAGAATGATACCGGCTTCATAGAAGGAGTTTGGGTGTTCTTGCTGTGTTTCTATCTTTTGGAATAATTTAAGCAGTATTGGTTGTAGATTCTCTTTGAATGTCTGACAGAATTCTACTGGGACTCCATCTGGGCCTGGGATATTTTAGTTGGCAAGTTTTGTGTTACTGCTTCAATTTTGTTATTTGTTATCAGTCTGTTTAGGCTGTTGATCTCCTCTTGGTTTAATTTTGGTGTTGGTAAGATTCTAGGAATTCGTCCATTTCTTTTAGGTTTCCAAATTTAATGGAGTGTAGATTTTTAAAGTATTCCCTTACTATGTTTTGGATTTTTTTTTGGTGTCTGTTGTATTTTCCACTTCATATCTCATTTTGTTAAATTGGATTTGTTCTTTTTTTCTTTTAGTTAACTGGGTTAAAGTTCTGTCTATCTCATGTAAACTTTCAAAGAACCAGCTCTTAGATTCATTGATTTATTTTTATTATTTTATTTGTTTCTATTTCATTAATTTCTGCTCTGAATTTATTATTTCTTCTCTTTTTCTGGGTGTGGAGTTTGTTTGTTCTTACCTTTCCATAGTCTTGAGTTATATTGTCAAGTTATTTACATGTGCTCTTTCTTGTTTTTTTAATGTAGGCACTTGGATCTATAAGCTTACCTCTTAGGACTGCTTTTAGGGTGTCCCAGAGGTTTTTTGTGTGTGTGTGTGTGTGTTGTTTCCTCATTTTCATTTTGTTCCAGGAATAGTTTTATTTCTTTCTTAATTTCTTCTTTGATCCTTTCATGATTCAGAAGTGTGTTGTTTAATCTCCATGAGTTTGTGTATTTACTAGAGCTTCTTTTGCTGTTGATTACAAGCTTTATGGCACTGTCTGATAGAAGGAATGGAATTATTTCAAATTTTTTTATTTGTTGATATTTGTTTTGTGCCCCAGAATGTGGTCAATTTTAGAATAACTTGCATGAGCTGCTAAGTAGAAAGTATATTCTTTGGTGGTTGGGTGGAATATTCTATATATTCTGTTTAGTCCATTCCATATAGTATGTTATTTAAATCAGATGTCTCTTTGCTTATTCTTTGTCTGCTGACCTGTCTATTGAAGTAAGTGGGGCATTAAAAACCCCCACTATCACTGAGCTTTATAGACCTAGATTACTGATTTTATGAAATTTGTTGCTTCAGAATTTGGTGCATATATATTCATGATTGTAATAACTTCTTGGTAAATTGCTCCTTTGATTAGAATGAAGTAACCCTCCTCATCTCTTCTGATGGATTTTAATCTGAAGTCTTTTTGTCAGATATTAAAATATGCAATTCCCCGTTGCTTCTTAGGGCCACTCTCTTGGAATACTTTTTTCCATCCTTTAAAAATAAGATACTGTCTATCCTTGAAGGTGAGATGAGTTTCTTGAAAATAACATAAAAGATGGGTGTTTTTCTTGATCAATTGTACCAGCCTGTGTCTTTTAACAAAGGAGTTGAGGCCATTTATATTTAGTGTTATTATTGAAAGGTGTGTATTGTGTACTTGTCCCCAGAGTTCTCTTTGGGTCTCTTGCACTATCAGGCAAACCACATAACATATCTTTGTGTGCATTTATTATCATTGTGGGGGAGGGAGTGACTTACAAAGAAATGAACATCCAGTGCCTAGCTCGACACCACTCTGCTCTGTGGTACTCAGCTCTGCACCACGGCTCAGAGCCTGCAATATCAGATTGCTCTTGCGGCATGCCCATAGTCACCACTATCTTTCTCCCAAGCCTCAGGAGCCAGCAGTCACATGCCAGGTCAGCAAGTGCCAGGTCATTCTGTCCTTGAATAAGTCTGGCTGCTGTTCCTTAACCATACCCGCTGCCTCACATTCCTAGTGTCTCAAGGCTCCTGTCCCAAGATGGTGCTACAAGCCTCTCCTTCCTCGGCTAACTCTCCACAGTCAAGTCTCTGCAAAAGGCCCTGCCCCTTGGAGGAACAAGGACCCCTGGGGAGCACAGTATTGTTATTTTAATTTGTGTTTGTGGCACTATTTTGTGTTTCTGTTGTTACGCATTTCTTTAGTATCTTTCTGTAGCCTCTTGGTCATATTCATTTCTTTTGTACTTTGTATTGTTTCAAGTATTCTCTGTAGTGCTGGTTTGAAAGACATGAATTCTTTCATCCTATTTGTGTCATGGAAAATTTTCTATTCCCCTTCAACCTTGATAGATAGTTTTGCTGGATAAAGTATTTGGGATTGGCATCCATAGTTGTTTAGAACTGGAAATAGTTTGTTCCAGGCTCTTCTGGCTTTCATAGTTTGCATTGAAAAGTCAATGACTTAATCCCTTTTATGAGTTTAAGAGAAATCTCTTCTGTTACAGAACACATAATCTCTGTAAATTCATGACCTAAATAAATTTGTTTCCAAGTAGAAAAAAAAGGAAAAGTCAGCTGTTATTCTGATGGGTTTTCCTTTATATGTAACTTGTTTTTCTCTAGCAGCTTTCGGTACCTTCTCTTTGTTCTGTACATTTAATGTTTTTACTATGATATGTCATGGGGACTTTCTGTTCTGATCATGTCTTAATGCTGTTCTCTGTGCTTTTTGAATAGGTATAGCTTTCCTTTGCTTCTTGAATAGGTATAGCTTTCCTTGATTTAGGGAAGTTTTCTTCTATAATGCTACCGAAGATCTGTTTGATGCCATTTGTTTGATTTTCTCCTCATTCCTGTATGTAGATTTGGCTATGTCTTGTTGACCCACATTTCTTGAGTATGTCCAGCCTGTTTTCTTTTTTTAATTTTGCATAGTCTTTGCTTAAGGAGTCCAAATCTTCAACATTTTCCTCCAGTCTTGATATTCTGTTTTCCATTTCATTCATTCTGCTTCTGAGACTTTCTCCTATTGCTTCTAATTGGTTTATTGAGTCTTTCAGTCCCACGTTCATTTCCATTTGGGTTTTCTTCACTATTTCTATTTCTTTACTGAATCGCTTTTCAAATTAGAAATTGTTTTTGATATTACATTAAGTCAGATATTTGTATATTCTTTAGCATCTGTCAAGTTTATGGCTTTCCTCTTTTATTTCTTTGAGTTGTTTGAGTTTTTTTATAATTCATTGATCATGTTTATTATGGTTATTTTAAATTCTGTGTCCTAAGGTTCTGCAGGGTGATTCTCAATGCTGTGTGCTTCTGTAGGACATGTGGGTTTTGTTGGGGACATATTTTTCTGGTTTTTAATATTTTTTGTGTTTTTGCATTGACATCTGGGCATATGGATGTTCTTTGTTAGGTATGTGTTCAACAGGAACTTCTACTCTGTTTTTGTTTAATTTAATTTTCGTTCTGTCAATATTGTTTATATAGCTTAGTTACTTTTTGTTTGGACACGTAAGACAAATTGGTGGGTATTTCTGGTTCTTGCTAGGTAGTAGAGTAGTCAGAGACCTGACTGAGAAGGTCTGCCTGATCAGAGTCCTGTCTGATATGGAGGCTGGGAATTTGGCAGTGAGGGGATTGCCTAGGTGAGGGCTTAGGGATCTATGGTAGGGTGATTGTTTAATCTTGTTTGAGAAGCTACTCCTGTGACTTGAGGTCAAGGAATTAGGGCCTGTCTAAAAGAGAGGCCAGCAGGGACAAGGATGAGAGAATGGGGTAGCTAGTCCTCCTGCAATGAATGAATTGAAGCCTGCCTGTGAAAGAGGCCAGCAGGGTACAGGTTAGGTGTGGATGAGAGAAATGGGGTAGGTAGACAGTGAGCTTGATCTGACTTACCAGAGTCCTGGCTGAGCATGTCGATTTGTCTCATCCAGAGACTCGGAATTTGGCAGTGAGGGGACTGTCTTGGTAAGGATTTGGAGGTTAATGGTAGGGTGATTAGTTAATGTGGTTTTGGAACTTGGTCCTGGAATTTGAGGTTAAGGAATTGGAGCTTGCCTCCACCACCCCCCATGAGAGAGACTTGCAGGGGACAGAGAGGGGATGGATGAAAGAAATGAGGTAGTAAACTTGATCTGACTTTGGTACCAAAGTCCTGGATGAGCTGGTCTATCTGTTTGATCTGGAGGCTGGGAATTTGGCAGTGAGGAGACTACCTGGGTGAGGACTTAGGGATCTATGGTAGGGTGTTTGGTTAATCTCCTTTGGGAAGCTAGTCTTGGGAAAGGAGGTAAAGGACTTAGAGCGTGCCTGTGAGAGAAGCCAGCAGGGACAGGGATGAGAGAAATGGGGTAGCTAGTCCTCCTCTTGGTGAATGAATTCGAGACCTCCAGTGAAAGAGGTCAGTAGGGGACAGGGTTGGAGTGGGTGAGAGAAATGGGGTAGGGAGGCAGTGAGCTTGTTCTGACTACCAGAGTCCTGGCTCAACTGTCTCTGTTTGATCCAGAGGCTGGGAATTTTGTGGTGAGGGGACTGTCTGGGTGAGGACTTAGAGGTCTATGGTAGGGTGATTGGTTAATCTTGTTTGGGAAGTTAGCCTGGGATTTGAGGTTAAGGAATTGGAGCTTGCCTGTGAGAGAGGCTGGCAGGGGACAGAACAGGTATAGATGAGAGAGGGAGATGTTTTTAGAGTGGTCTGAAGGGAGTTGAAGGGGAATAGGTGATGGGATACAATCAAAATACATTGCATACATGTATGTAATTCTCAATGAAAAATGAAAATATTACTAAAATATTTTTCTGAGTATGGCAGGAATAGTATTTAGACTGAATTAATTCATACAACATTCTAGGGAAAAATGTGAATTAGAGAACATGCATGGTACAAAGTTGTATTGCCTATCAGACTTAACAAGAATACCGACTAATTTCCTAGGGCAGTACCATCCAGACAGAAGTGGTCCATGAACTATTCAGAAACAAAGCACCTACAAGACTTCAATCAGTTGTGTTCATTTTCAATTGGCTTACCTTTTATAGTAGCAATACTTACAGTATAAAAATCTTTAGGCTATTAAGTGGTCAGTGCAATGCTTTTTTTAAAAATATAGAAATGAAAACCAGGCACTATGGCAAATGTTTATAATCACTGCACTTAGAAAATGAAGTAAGGAGAATGAAAAATTCAGTGGCCTACCCATTCATATTGAACTTTCATGGTGAGCCTGGTACACATGAGACCATTTCTCAAAATACTAAATAAATAAACCAAATGACTACAAAAAATCATCTGCATTAAAGAAACAAGTGGCAAAAATTAATTAACTCTATCTGTTCCTATAGGATTTATGACCAAAACACATAGGACAATATAGTCAAAAGTTACAGATGTGGTATTTGAAACTTCCAACTTACTTTAAATTTGCATGTTAGAGTAGGATTATATTATACAAGCAATCATATTTTCTATTATGGTTTCATTTTTCAAAGTTAGAAGAAATTATTTCTGTTTACCAGCATTATACTTAGGCTGGAGAGATGACTGTGGTTAAGAGCATTGACTGATCTTGCAGAGGACTTGGGTTTGATTCCCAGTAACTGCATGGCTGCTAACAATCATCTGTAACTCCTGTTCCAGGGCATCTGATGTCCTCTTCTAAAGTCCAAGGTCATTGGTCAATATGGGTGCATTTGCATACATGCAGGCAATACACTCATACACATAAAAAATGAAAATAATCATTAAAAAAAGAAGCATTACACTGAGAAAAAGTTTGTACTACCCCAAACCATGAGAGATTGATTTAAGAAATAAAAATATCAGTTATTCTTCTACAGATGGAGATCCAGTTGTGCCAACACAACTTGCTGAAAATGCTCTCTTTTCTCCATTGTGTTCTTGGCAACTTTGTCAAATACCAGGTTGCTGAAACTAGCAGCATTCATGTTCGGATATTATATATTGTTTCATTGATCTACATGTTTGTTTTGGGGCTACTATCATGTTATTTTTATGACTATAGCTCTACAATATAATTTGAGATATGATATGGTTATCCCCACAAGAATGCTCTTTGCTCTCAGGATTGTTTTAGGTATTTGGGATATTTTGTGTTTCCAATATAAATTTCTGCATTTTTAAAAATTCTGTGAGGAACATCACGGAGATTTTGATTGGGATAGCACTGAATCTACAAATTGATTTTATTAGCATGGTCATCTACACAATCCTAATTTTACCAATGAATAAGTATGGGAAATCTTTCCATCTCCTTTTGTCTTCCTCCATCTCTTTCTTCAAAGGTTTAAATTTCATCACAAAGATCTTTAATGTCTTTGGTTAGACTTATTCCTAGATATGATAAAACTTGAAGGTAAGTCTCTATTTCTCAAGACAGAACACACTTTTGACATATGACTTGGTATAATGGGCCCAGAAATGACCTATAAGCTTCTTCCCTGAAGACTAGTACTCGTAGTAACAGAGGATATTATGTAAGCTGCCAAGAGAGAAAAACCAATAAATGGTCCTACTTAGATGTAAAGCCTAATTAACACAACAATGACTTGGCAGCACACTATCTCCATTGGTGCAGCAGTGGCACATGTACTAAAACCTACTCAATGGGAGGGAACTCTTGTGTGGTACTATAAACATAGTCAAATACACATAACTGGAGAGGTCATAGATCCCAGTGAAAAACTTAAGTCTGTAACATTCCTAGACAAATATTTCTTACTGTGTGCTAAATATGTATCCTTATATTTACAGACAAGGATACCTCTCAACCCTCATCAAAGAAGCTACTTTTTGCAACTAATGGAGACTGTTGCAGAGTTGTACAACTTGTCAAAGCAGATAACAAGTGTCTGTGTGATGCCCAGTCATGAAAGATATATAATGCAACTGCTACACCTAAGTCTCAGGGAACATAGTGGAACAGGGGGCAAAGTGGATAACAATATATCTGAATTCTAACCAGTGAATCTTTCTTATACAAGGGATAGTGATTAACACAGAGGACCACAACTGGCCAAACTCTAGAGACTAACTTACTGCAGAGTGCATGTCCCTAGATAAAACTTCTATATAAAACTTCAGCCTTCCCGGATCAGGGAACACTGTGAAAGAGGGTGTGGAAAGACTGTAAGAGCCAGGGGTGGTAGAAATAGGAAATAGTTTTCCAAATGACTGGGAACATGTTCATATGGAATTACAGCAATGGTGCGAGCATGCACAACACCCTTGCAAACTCAAATCAGACAAAACCCAAGCTTAGTACTAGGGAAATGGAAAGAAGATCCAACCTTAGCTGAGGAACTATTAGAAAAGTGATCACCGCTGGGTGAGGGATAGTTGAGCTTCTTTAAGGAAGTGAATCTAGTTAGGTTGTCCAGGCTCCAGTGGATGGACTCACACCAAGGAACATCCAGGGACACAAATGACCATACAGGCTTTGACATGTTTGACACAATACATGAAAGCCAATGGCCGGGGATATGGGGAAATGCTGATGGGGAAGAGATCTAAATATGATTAAGATATATTGTATGAAATACACAAAAATTCAATTATTTTTTTCAAAATCAGTTATTTCTCAACTATTAAAAATACAGTATCTTAAGGTAAATGATCTGCTTCTTACTAAATTTTAAAACAACTTCTCATAGTTTGTTAATATATACATTATATATACATATATATCTTTTTAAAAAGTCTAAAAAGCAGTGAGCTATTTATAATCTATCACTTTAAGACAAACTATCCTATGTATACAATTTTACAGGTAATCAACATAAGTATTGGTTAATAATCTATCACTTTAAAATAATTCACTTTGGGACTGGAGAATTGGCTCAGAGATTAAGGGTATCGACTGCTCTTGCAGAGCTCCCAGGTTTGGTTTCCAGTACTCATATGGCAGCATACAAACATCTGTAACTCCAGTTCCAGGGGATCTGATGACCTCTTCTGACCTCAATGGGCATTGTATAACATGGGTACACTTACATGCATGCAGGAATTACACTTATGCACATAAAATAAAATAATAAAGATAATCACTGTATATAATATTTTAAGCTTTAAAAATAGTTTATTGAGTTTATGTGCATTTCATATAATAAATCTCAATCAAATTTAAACCCCTTCCCCCATTTACAACCTCTTATATCTGCCCTCCCACCAAATTTCATGCATCCTGTCATATATGTTGTCTTTTCTGGTCAAGCATTTGTATCCAGATGTCCTTCTGTACAAGTTTATCCACTGGAATCTAGTCAGCATATCTAGAATCTTTTCCTTAAAAAAGTATCTACTCTCCATCACCCAACAGCAATCATTTGCTAATAGTTCCTCAGCTAGGGCTGGGGCCTGCTTCCCATTTCCCTCATTCTATGCTGGATTTTTGACTGATTGAGTCCACATGGGTCTTGTGCATGTTGTGACCATTGTTTCAAGTTTTTATGAGCAATCTCCCAGTGGCTTGAATGCCTCTGTTTCCTTATGTTCATCCATCAACCCTAGCTCTTACACTGTATACAATTTTAAAGCTAGTAGGCAGATGTTTTGTTGCATAACTCATTTCTCTAAAATATAACATTTTTTAGAAACTTGAAAAACAAATGAGTAATACTATGTTAGTGATTTTTTTCCACCACTGAGCATTTGTATATTTGACTGCAAAAAAATGATAATCATTGTTTTATATTTGTTTTATATTGTTTTATATTTCTAATTTTTGCTGTTGCATCCACATAAATATATAATGGTTTGTACAACCATCCCCTCACTTCTCACACACATATATATTTAATTCTTTCTAGAATTTCTGATAAAGTTCTGTACATAATGGATGAGAGTTATATCTTCATACTACTGACTGAACCAGAAAATTTAGAGAAGATCTTATGACTTCAAATTGAAATGATGCATTCATTCTGCTATGAGTTACAATTTCTAAGGAAAATTCCCAGGACTTTCCATAATACCCAGCCTAATGTACCTAGTAGTAGTATAAGAATAACAGGACATGGTATAAAGTGGTAATACCAGTTTGAATTTTTTTCATGTAGGCTATGTGGCACCAGACAATTTATTTAACCTTTTTAAGAACTTCAATTTCTTGGGGCTAGAGAAATAGTACAGTGATTAAGAGCACTGGCTCTTCTTGCTGAGGACCAGGGTTCAGTTCCCACCACCCACATCACGGCTAACAAGCATGCTAACTCCACTTCCAGGGGTTTTGTTGTCCTCTTCTGACCTCCACAGGTATTGCATGACATGTGTGAACTTACATACATGCAAGGAATACACTCATACACATAAAATGAAAACAGTAAATAAAATATTAAAAAATAACTTCAGTTTCTCATCTGAAAGTTTTAAATACTAGCTGTATCACCAACCAAGGGTATGTGAGAGAAAGAAGTTGCAGTACATATACTGCAATTACAATGATTGTATACATATAGTAGGAGAATTTTTCTCTCCATATGTACAGAGACACACACAGAGACACCTCCGCCACACACACTGGGGTGCAGATGTTATTATTTGATTTTAAGTGTGTTATAGGATACATATTTTAGGGTGAACTTATTCTAGTAAGACAAATATCTATTAACACCAGTTAAGGCACCCATGAAAAACTAAAGAAATGATTCTACTCAATACTGGCTTGGTGAACCAATGAGTTTAGTTAGGGATACTTACAGAAACATGGATGAAAAGTTACTTACAGGTCATTGGGTAAAGGGATATTTATAAGGATGTAGGCAACTTACAAGTAGTAATACCACTGCAGAATTTCTTTCACTCTCCTTTCTTACAATATTCAACTGCCTATAAATTATGGAGGAGGCATGAGGCCTTTGAAGCCTCTCCCCATCTCCATGACAGAACATTCACTGGTAGGGTGTTGTGCAGGTTTCATATGGGCAAACACACTGTGAAGAATTTAAGAGAGCAAGGGCCATATCATGGTCAGGGTATGCTGTTTCACAAGAGATACTTTGCATCATTTATAATATAAACATGCCAGGTGTGGTGGTGCATGCCTTTAGTCCCAGCACTAGGGAGGTAGAGGCAGGAACATCTCTGTGAGATCAAGGCCAGCCTGATCTACATAGTGAGTTCCAGGTCAGCCAGGGCTACAGGGAGACCCTTTCTCAAAAAGAC
>NW_008331140.1:1000971-1033428 GCF_000622305.1 Nannospalax galili
AGGGAAGGGAAGGGAAGGGAAGGGAAGGGAAGGGAAGGGAAGGGAAGGGAAAGGAAGGGAAGGAAAGGGAAAGGACTTGTCAGTTCCATGGGTTTCCTTTCTGCTGCATTATTCTTTCTGCAGGGGAAAGGTTATTACAGTTTTGATTTTATATGCAGTGACATCATTAGCTTCCTTGCTTCCTTTGTCCTTGTGCGGTCACTATTCCAAGAAATAACTGATTTGGCATATGTGCAGGAAGCAGGCTCCTTCTGCAGATAATGCTAGTTGGTGAATTCCTTGTGTACTTAAGAGACACTGAACTTATCTGAACATCTCAGGCCTAGTCACTTCTGATTGTTTTTTACTTGGCAAGAGCCTGGACAAGAGAAAAAGAGTGTTTCAGGGAAATTGCAGTTGGTGCTAATGTTCCGCCTTCCAAAGGGATAACATACTCTTCATATGGCATGTGTGCACCCTCTATCTTGGTAGCATAGCTTCCAAAATCAGAAGTCATTTGGACCCTTCCTTATTCCCATTCATTCTTATCTTTTTCAGTCTTTTTGTTTCCTTTTTAATAATCTGAGTTCCCTTTCCCCTTGTGGTCCGTGACTCGTGAATGGAACAGTGTAGATCAGGGGCCTTCTTGCTTCTCATTTTCTGTATGTACTCTGAAGTGACTTATGTATAGTAATCTTACACATGGTAATTCAATTGTTAATTTATACACAAACTACTATTTTACTTAAGATGTAACTATAAAACTGTATTCCTTTTCAGTATTTTCATGGAAATTGATAATAATGCATCTTTCTTTTCTCTGAGTTAAACATGATTTGTGACTTGTCCTGGGGACTCATTACCATGAGGAACATTGTTTCTGTGACAAAATGATTTCTAAATTGTAAACAAACAAAATAACATCTGTAATGCAGCTTGTTAATAAACTGGAGTTTTTCTTATTCAATATAGTTCACGTTGGTATATTCTATTTTCTGAGTCTAATTTTGAACTTCATTTTATTATGACAGCAAAATAAGACATATATCTTACCTAGGAAATTGACTATAAGTAAAAGGTAAGAAACTAACTTCCTACAGTCCATTCTCCTGAGGGATGAATGTGGTGACATATATGTTAGTCTTCAATAAAATTCTTATTCATATACTTTGGGGCCCAAGGTTTGATGGAAAATTTTCATGCAATAACCAAGAACATTATTTTAAACAGCAATGTTAAGTTTTCTGTCATTTGAGTGGTTTGGGAATCAGTGAGTCACAGTGCTCCTGAGGGCCTTCCAATCCAAAACAAATTTCAGACAGTGATTAATTAAGCTTCACAGCAACTTGAGACCTAATGTCTAAATTAAACAAAGGGAACATAAAGTGAAAACAAGAAAGAAATTAAGTAACTTTTTAGGACATAATGAGAGGATTATTACATTTATCCAAGCAATCCTAACTAAATCCTACTTTAAATGTTATCCTGGCATCCTTGTGCCAAATGCCTGAAGTTATTGTTTCAAACACATATGCCATAAGGCAATGCAAGCTGCCAGCTAGTAAGACAAATTTTTATAAGATTCTTTGTTATTAACAATCAAAATATTGGGAACTAGGATCCTTGGTCTGCTACTTTTGTCACGTTGTTATCCTAACCTTCTGATTCAGTATTTTGTTTCTAGGATTAAGGATCTGCTCACTAGGAAATTAAATACATTTAATTTCTACTTAATAAAAGCAGAATGTGTAGGCAGACTATTCAGGAGAAGTTTTTGCACGTCTGGAGCAGTTTGAATAGCAGCTAATATATGACCAGATGTTTGCCAGTTTAAATAACAGCAGCTGTGGATTTCCTGCCTCTGGACAAGTAACTTCTTCAGTGGGGAAATTGCCACACATTGAGTATTTTCTAATGGAATAGTTCTATGAAGAAAATGTACATATATTTCTATAGAAAAACTAAAAAATGAGAGTCATACTATCATGAATGTCTGAAACTATAGATGTTCTCCCTAAACAGAATTTATTATGTTCTGTTAATAATTAGCAAAGCTTGAAGGTAAATTATTGTGTTGCCTTGAAAGCGTTAAAAAAAATCTTGATTTAATGTATCACCTTAGATCATTGATCACTGTTTATCAGCCTTGACGAAAAACAAAATGAACATTCAGAAGAGGTTATTCAAGGAAATTATTATGAAATAAATATTTATGGGTATGAAAAGGATTTAGAGAAAGTAGTAAATCATAATAAGTTGCCCTGGAGTTATCAACACATTCTTACCTCTTGATAATCAGAATGAAATTCTATGACCAATAACTCATAAGACTGAAAGGTAAAAGAGTATGGTGAAGGACAATCTGTGACACCCAATACTAGAGTTATAGGAGAAGCTTTCCCAGAAGAATCTGTGGGATTAGGCAGAGGAATGCAATCACTGTCAAATCATGGCTGAAAGGAATTGATTGAATGAAATAAACACTCTGATGTATCTCTTTCATCTCTGTGCGTTATGCTGCATGCACTTTCCATTGATAACCAACAGTCAGAAGGAAAGTGTACAACTCAAACTAGTTAATAAAACTTTGTATCTTGCCATATAGGGGATAAAAGAAAGGAAAAGAGAATATATTAGAGCTATAAAGTGAAAACATTTAGCATAGTTATGATTTTTCCTTCTTCAATCTCCACTCATCATTTATAAACATGAGAGAATATATCCTAAGCACAATTGTACCTAGTTCAGTCACATTCTCACAAGAAATCTGAAACATTGCTGATCTTTAGCAGTAGATGAATAGGTAATTAATAGATCACATATATGTTATATTTTCCCTTTTACATGATCATAAGGTCTAAAGTGATAATCAGAGCTTCCTTTTTCTGTGAACCATTCCAAATTCAGTTCACCTCCGGGAAGCATCTTACTACAAAGTCTCTGCACGTGGAATAATCATAACCCTTATTTCTACAATACCTTCAGTCTTCTTAACCTTGATTATTTTTTTGGGTTTTGTTTGTTTGTTACTGCTTTGTTTTGCTTTGACATTTGTTGAGACAAGGTCTTATGTAACCTCGAGTAGCCTCAAATTCAAGTATTAACTGAAGATGAACTTGAATTCTTATTCTTCCCATATTCTGGGATTACAGATCCATGTTACCACATGTGGCTCCTGATGATCTTTTAGTGTTTTCCCGCTTTCTGTCTGTTAGGGTTATTATCATAAGAATGGTAGGATGAAGTGCCCCTAAATTCCTTGTGTTCTTGAGAGTTTTGTTTTCTTTTGGTAAGTAATAGGAACTTGGTTTCCCCCTTTGCAGCCGCTCTCTGTTCACCCTGGGCACCACCTGCAGCCGCTCTTCTGCTCCCTGGTGCTGTCTCTGGGCGCCACTCCTCTGCTTGCGCTCTCTGTTTGCCCGGTGCTGACTCCAATTGCACGGGCATCGCCTCCGATCGCACGGGTGCCTCCTCCTGGGTGCCACCTCAAATCGCCAGGGCGCTGCCCTTTGCTCCTCCATGCAGCCACAAGCTGTGACCACTCTTCTGCTTGCCCGCTGCTGCAGCTGCTCTTCTGCTCACTGGCACTGTCTCTAATCGTCGCTGCTTCTGCCCGGTCCCAGACCCCAGGGCTGGTGAGGAGCCCGTGTCAGCTGAGCCACATTCAGACACAGGAGACCTGGTTCAGTGACACAGATCTACTTTATTGTAGAAGGGCACAAGCTTTTATAGGGGTAGGAATGGCAATCAAGAAGTTACAACTCAGATTTTTGGCAGGGCTGTGTCCTATCATGACATCCAGAGTCAGACTCCTTATTAGTGTAATATGTTTCAGGTTACTTAGGTTCCTGGGAACCACGTGACCCAGGCTGTTGTAATATCTAAGTGTTGCAATTTAGAATCTCAAGGGTGGTGATCAGGGAGTGGTGAGCTCTAGGCATCAGTCTCATGATCTGCTAATGGGAGCATATGTCACAAGGCATTCGTCGTGGCTCCAGCAGTCTGGCTTTTGCCTCCAGCCTGCTGTATGGCTGTCAGTAAGGCTTTCATCCTAGGCTCAAGCCTGTCTCCCACATCTCCCCCTTTTCTTTTAAAAAGCCAATTATAGGTTGGTAAGGACAAGGAACAGTGGGTCATTGTCTTTTGGATCATCTAAATTTGAGGGGATCGGATGTGGAGATAGGACAACAGCCAACTGAACTAGAGAAATGCGGGCCTTAGAGGTTTTGCTTCCTCCAGGGTCAGGGCCACCATCACTGGGGTCAGTGATTATGGAGGGAGGCTTTCCATCGCAGGCAACTCTAATGTTGACTGGAACATTATCTGGAAAGACACACCATAGCTTTGCCCTAATGTTAAGAACAGGTGTCAATAATATAATGGATATATTTGAGCTTGCCAAAGGAAGGGAAGTGAGTGAGGTTTATCTGCCAGATCTTGTTAGGGCCAAGAAACCCTAGTTCCCCATCTCTGCATCTTTAGCAATGGCCATCGCTCCCATTTCAGAGCAAGGATCTGGTAGTTTCATTTTGGCTGGGAATGCCTGGGACAAGCCAACCCCACCATCCTGCTGTTTTATTTGTTCATCTATTTCTTTTAGTATGAGATCATCCTGTTCAGGGGTGTTGGGGGGAAATCCCTGAAGTGAGGCCAGAATGGGAGTCACAATGGTGTAGAACGGCTCAGATTGTGGGCACCTCTCCCTGACTTCCCTCTTTCTGGCCAGGAATAGCACACTCGCCCATTGCTCCAGATCCCAACAGCAGGAATCTGTAAACCAGGGGGTAAGAGCTAGGACTTCATTGAATACCTTAGTTACATCCTCTTCTGTTACCCTAATTTGCCTACTCCTGAGGAGAGAAACTAGCAGGGCAGCATGGGGGCTGGTGGCAGCTGGATGACTGTTCCCCATTCCGGAGGTCACTCACCCTGCAAGACGTACCCAGAAGGACTCAGGAGCCATTCAGGAAGACGATTGGTGGAGACAGGAGCGACATGCCAAACCAAAGGCTGTGAGCCAGAAGAGGAAGCACAGGAGAATGAAAGCAGTGAGCACCCACGGAAGAGTAACTGGCAAAGGGGGCATCAGATGCCCAAAGTTTTACAGCCCCACATTGGGCACCAGCTGCGGCCACCCCTCCACTCTCCCCAGTGCTGTCTTGGGTAGCGCTCCTCCACTGACACCTGTGCTGCCTGCGGCAGCTCTCCAGTCACATGGTGCTGAGCACATGGACACCACCTGCGATCACACTGGCGACACCTCCTAAGTGCCGCCTCTGATACCACAGGCTCCACCTGTGATCTCATGGGAGCCGCCTCCTGGGCGCTGCCTCCATTCATAACATCTTGAGCCAGACACCTTATTAGCATAATAGGTTTCAGGTTACTTAGTTTCTGGTTTCCTGCATGGGGCCTTGATTCCTGGGAACCACATGACCCAGGCTGTTGCAATATCTAAGTGTTGAAATTTAGAATCTCAAGGGTGGTGATTAGGGAGTGGCAAGCTCTAGGCATCAGTCTCATGATCTGCCAACGGGAGCAAATGTCACAAGGCGTTCCTTGTGGCTCCAGTGGTCTGGCCATTGCCTTGGGCCTGCTGTATGGCTGTCATTAACACTTTCACCCTATGCTCAAGCCTGTCTCCCACACCCCTTGATATCCAGAGTGAATTACTCAGGCCAATGCAATGACTGTCTCATCTACCAATAGATTTAGAATCATGAATATAACCAACCTGTAGAATCAGGTTCCATCTTAATAGAAATACAAGTTTTCCTTATATAATTATGCCAACATATACTAGGACCTTTAAATACATCAACTTAAGGTATCAAAGATGAGACACATATAATCTGGCAAGTTCACCGGTTCTTAATTAAAGTCACAGTCCTGCTGCCATCATTTAAGTCCCACTATTAGCCATATACAATATGGGAAAGAGCAGAGGTCATCATATTTGACCAACTAAGAAATGACGGTAATCATATTTGACTCTATGATAATGTCCCAAGGGCCTTTATAGCAGCTGGCACTGTAACTTAAAATTTAGCAGAAATTCCAGTATTTTACCACATGTTTTAGGCAGTAGGATAGTAGGACATGACATTGTTGATCTATATGTACTTGTTCCCAATACCGTGCTTTCTTCTCTGTGATATAAGTCCTGTGTTTATAGTGTGTGAGATATCACAGGAACAGGCAAGACATTGGGACATGTAAATCAAAAGACAGAACATCCAGATTATAGAAGAAACTCATGTTAATGAAAATATCCAGCCTCTGGATTCACCACCATGATCACTCTGTCAGTAAGACCATCGAGTGTGGTGATATGAAATGTTGCATTTTGGCATTGTCTGAATGATCACAGCCTGACTCTTAGCACCCATTTTCAATAAGAGTGTGTCCTGTACTATTCTGAGAAACTATTCCTTCAGATTTCTTCCATAACTGTGCTCTTGAACAGAGACCCACTTTTCTGTTTATTGAAACCATAAATCCATCATGAAATGGTGGAGTAAAAGTAAACCTTTATTTTTATCAGAGAATGATTTGTCCTTTCTGAGTTCCTACTGACCTAGACTAACACACAAGAACAGATGTTTTCAATCTAATCCCACTTGTTGTTTGCAAAACAAATGGGATAATTATCTTCTTCCAAGGAATACCCACTACTTATAGCACTTAATATGAACAATATACACACATAATCAAACACCATTTGGGGTCAAGGAAAGGAAGGGTCGGGATTGATTAAAACTACATAGTTAAGTTACAAAAGGAGCCCAAGGCCTAGTAAGATCACTTTAAACTATTAGCAATCTGAAGTAGTGTTAAGTGACTTCAAAATTTAAGATTAACTTTTTTGGTTATAAGGTTACATAAAAATCATTTGTCCAAAAAATTTACTCCCACAATTGGGTAATCAGTGTAATACAGAGATAGTCTCTGAATAATATCAGATTAATGTCATTCTGTTTATCATATAGCTTTCACCCCACTAAATGTCAATATACTGTCACTATTTAGATAACACAAATTTATTATGTCAGAAGTAAATACCTTCATATTCTATGCCCATTATGAGAGTCTATCACATGCCTTTACCTCTAACTTTTAAACATCACTTTTCCAAGCCCAGATGACTAAATTACAACTCTTTACACACTAATTGTCATAAATCCATACTCAGGCTGTCTCTCTTACAAAGTACTTTGAATGTAGGTGAATCAGTTGAAGCCCTGAATACACATGAATTCCCTTTTCAGCTGTGTGATCCCAAGTCACTGAACTTGGACTCTAATGGCCATACAGTTTTCACTGATGCTAGCATATCCTGAAAGTCCAAATCTAAAACCCACTCACCAGTTTACCTCTTTTAGACATAGAAATTTATTTTGGTAGCAATAAATGTGCATTAAAACAAAAGAAAGGGATACCAAGAAACTCTGAAATGCCTCAGTTATTTATTTAGACCTGCTAAGGCTTTGTTTTATATATACCAGATCATTTAAAAATAAAAGCTACTGCGCACATCCAATTTTATGGATCAGATAATAGCAAGTTCATAAATAGTAATGTAGGACTGCATGTAGGAAATCCTGAAGATCAGGAGCCCAACCTTTTGGGGAGAATATCACTGCTGGAGTTGATATCCAAATGGAGAATGGAAACTAGTGAAAGAGGTCATAGTCTTACCTCAAAACCCTGGGGTTTTAAGCTGTTTGGTCCCTGTCCTTTGATACCTGTAGGAGATTCCATGTAGCTTCTCTGTCTATCATACAGGTACATATTGTTTGTTTCAGCTACCTATAAGAGTGCACTATACCTGATATTTTCCAATCTTTTGTCTCTGTTCTCTGGGGCATCCTTTCTTACACACCTGCATTAACTATTTGAGAAAAAATTCTGATTAGCAGTTGAATAGCTTTCTTGTCCTTTGTTCTGTAGTTAGTATAAACAGATTTGATACATACATTATACCATGAATGACTTAAAGGCATGGTGTGAATTGGGAAAAAAAGAGAAACAGAATGAAATCCACAATATAATACAATTTGCAAAAATTAAAGCTGTGCTGATGTAGCATTGTTATTCATTTTCCAAGCACTCACACAAAGACATATTACAAAATTAACTCAGGGGGTTTGTCATTCTGGGAGAAGTGTTATGGAAAACAATATTAGAATGAAATAAAATGCCTGTGAGACTATAGTATAGTATAAATCTAAAGAGGGGACACCTATACCAATGGGAAAACCTACTTTAAGCCTGAGGATGCAGCTCAGTTTGTAGAGTTCTTGTTGTCCATGTGTCCATGTGTCCCTGGGTTATTTCCCAAGCACTGGATAAGCCAGATGTGATGACAATGGCATATTCTCATATTTCTAACACTTTGAAGGCAGAGCCAGTAGGATTAGAAATCCAAAATCATCATTCTCTACACAGCAAGGTTGAGACCAGCCTGAGTTACATGATATTTGTATCAAACAATCAATAAATAATACTAAAACCAACAACAACAACAGCAAAAACAAAGGAAAAAAGAAAAGTGCTTAAACTGAAGTTGATCAGTTCTAGCCTCTGACTCTGTGGTGAGATTTTGCTTCTTTTGTGTTTTCAGTGGTATTGGTTCAGATTAAAATGGAAGGAAGTCATAAGTAATTAATTCACAGTGATTCAGTCACATGTATCAAATTTTATATACTTCAATTTTCAGTAAAACATCGTATGAACATGCATGAGGCTCTGAATTCAATCCTCAGTGCTACACAGGATGATATACATAAAGGAAACTACAACGAAATGATATTTTGTCTTGGTTTGTTTGCATAAATCCCTTTAGCTCAATGATAATCTCTTTTCAAAATATCATTAACAATTATCTAACAATTAGGAAAGTTTAACTACAATTTTACTAACTTATGTACATCTACCTGTTATCCAGCTATAATGACTGTTTCCAGTGCTTAACTCTGTGTCATTTCATCAAAGTGATATTAAATAATTTTCTTTCAGACAACAATTCTACAGAGCAATTTTTTTTTTACTGTCAACCTTGGCTTGACGTTCTGAGAATTCTCCTCACAAGATGATAGTAAACCTTGTATAATAATTTTGGAGAGTATTGGTTGAATGCTGAAGTATAAATAATGAGAATAAATATTCTAATATTTCAAAATCCTGTGGCTCTTTTCATTACTTGAAGTGATTTGATGGTGAAACTACTTGATGTTACTTTCGATTTTTCCATATTGATTAAAGATACCTTTTGCATAAAATGATCTTTCACTACTAATTTGCCAACCAATCAAGGTTTACACTTTATATTTGCAAGAAAAAGAGTTGTCTTTATGAAGCGCTTGAACATGTTAAAAATAAAATTCTCAAGGTGACAAGCTGAATAAGCTCTATTTCCTGAATGATCCACTATGGTAGTTTAATTGTTAAGTGGTATTTGAATTTTTAACCAAGTTTCTCAATTCAATTCCTAGAGTAAGTAGGAATTAACAAGACTTTTTAGAACAACAGGTATTTCCCTCTAGAAAATATACCTATTGTTCTAATGAAGTTTCTCCCTTGATATATTCACTTTAATTATGTATAATATAGTTTCATTCAGAAGTAACTGAGATATATCCTAACTCCACCTTGATAAAGAAATAGTATAACATTGGTTTTAATCTTTGTAATTAGATGTACTTGGTTATATACCTTAGGGCTGTTGCTTAGAGGGAATGTTTGGAAATTTTTTCAATAATTCTGACCTTTAGTTTTCTTATCAGTGTAAGAGTGATAATAGTCCTATGTATTCTTATGTCTTGTTACCAGTAGATTAATTAGAAATTGAGTAGATATTTCTTATCATTTGTTAAGTACTCAAATCATACCCTCTAGTCAAGGTCATGTCATTTTTAAACCTCCTACATTTTGGTTGAACTGTAACAAATCCCAAAACTAAGGCAATTAGTTTTCCAGAAATAAAGTAACTTGTTTCTCAAGATCTTGCCTTCCCTGCTTTATAGACCCTAGTAATACCTGGTCAGCAGAGATGTTTATCCATCATCCAACATTCTTTAACTGACTGCTGACTTCTTATCCTAGCAATTGTCAACTTCAGGCCAAAGAAAGGAAACTTTTCAGTCTGTTCTCCATCCACTTTTTTTTGTCCCACAACTACCTCAGCCTGTAAGCAGATGGCAGACCCCGATTCTTACTCTAGAGATGCTATCTGTAGATTTATCTCCCCAAATAAAGACCTGTAGCATTTTATAATTGTTCTTTTTCTTCTTTGTTTTTCAATCTTGCTCACCCAATTTTAACAATTCCCATAATATAAGTGTCAAAATTCCAAGAAAGAAAGTTACTTCCAAATGTCAAATAGGAGGAACACACGATAATTCGTTGTAAGCAATTATATTTGTTTGTGAAATGGTCTTACTTCTGGTCATATTTTTCATCCTCCTTTTCAATTCTTCCTCCTGCTTAGAAGCAGAAATGACTAGAGATGATGCAGCCATCTTGCAACCAACTATTATGTAACATTATCCTTTAAACGGAAACACTTACATCCTGTAGAGAAACTATTTAAGACTGAAGAAGTCACTGGAACTTAACTGATTCGCAAGGCCCTTCCCATCCCATCGTTAGGTAATCAGTATGGTAAGGATTGATGAGAAGAGAGAAGACTCTTCTGACCTATTCAGGAGACTGCAAGTGGTGCCAAGAGCTCCAGAGTTGCAGCTTTCATGAGTTGTCACTCATGCTAATGAAGGCTTCTCACTACTTTCGAGTTCTCTATGCTCCTGTAAGCATCCCCTCAACTATAGTGCTGTAAGGAAAACACACATAGCACCATCTGGAAGAAACACACATTGTAAGGATAACATAAGAAGAATACAGCAAACAGCTTTGCCTTCTGTTTAAAAAAAATGGCAATGTATTTTGTCTATCTGGATTCAAAATCTCTGGGTCTCTTGTTACAATAGAAATAAAATGTATTTGCTTAAGTCAACACTTCTGTGATGTGTTAATTGTTGCAGCCAACTGATACACTATCTAGAACAAAATCCTAAGGGAGCATTTTATTTTATTTTTTTATTTTATCTGCTACATACACTGTGCTTGTGGGTGCATATGTGTGTGTGTGTGTGTTCACACATGGAGATCAAAAAATAACTTACAATAAATAGACTGAGTACTCTCTTTCCATCATGTGGGTCTTGTGACTCAAACTCAGATTATCAGACTCAGTGACTAGTGCATTTACCTGCTGAGATATGTCATTGACACTTAGCTTGTTTTTAAAGCAAGTCATTTTAGTGCTATTTTGGTGTTTTAACTTAAGGCTAATGTATAAAACATATTAAAGTGTCAAAGTTCTTTGCAAAATTTAATACAAAAGATGGAAGAATGCATTGAATTTCTGAGAAATAATTATAAGGTATTTCACTTTAACAAGATTTTTCATCTGTTGAAGAAAGATTTATTTCTTAAAGTTTCAAAACTCCAAAGAATGAACAGAAAAAAATTATGTGTTCCTGCCTCTGTTTAATGATTCTCTTTTGCCTATTATTTTTCATTGCATCAGGCAAATACACAAAATAGTATTTTAATAATCTATATTACTTACTGCATTATAATTTAATATGATAGAACTCATAGAGGTTTGAATGAGAAATGTTCCCAATAGGTTCAGGTATATAAGCACTTGTTACCCAGTTGATGATGGTATTTGCTGAAATTATGGAATCTTTAGGAAGTATAACTTTGCTATGGAAAGTACAACACTAAGGAATGGCTTTGAGGTTTTATAGCCCAGCCCCTCTTCCTCTTCTGTCTTGCTTCCTGTCTGGATGAAATATGGTCTGTCTGTTTCTTGTTCTTGCTGTTATTCCTTCCCCCTGCCATTATCAACATCAAATCCTCTGGAATTATAAGCCAATAGAAGCAATTCCTCAGGTTAATTTTAGTATTGGTAATTTATTACAACAGAACCGGAGAGTGGAGTCATTGCTTTGAAGAACCTGACCATGTTGTTTTTTTGGAGGAATGTGGAAGATTTTGAAAGGTTGGTCTACAAAAGTGGTTGAATTCTGTAAGCAGAGCTTAATAGACAATTCAAGAAAGAACCTGTGAAATAGTAGTGAAGAACATATTGAAGACAGTGGAGGCCTCATTCATAATGTTTCAGAGGCTAACAAAGAGTCTGGATTAGAAGACATTCATGCCATATTTTGGCAAAGAATATGGCTATTTTATGCCCATTACCTGAGATTTTGCATGAGGCTAAATTAAAAAGTAATTAACTAATCTCTTTTGCAGAGAATATGGAAAGACAGCATAAATTTGTGGTATGATTATTATTGATATAGCTTATGCAGATCTACAATGTAAAAGAACAAGTGGGGCAGAAAGAAATACAAAAGGTATGGTTTGAATAGAAAAAGTGTAGCATGAAATTTAATGTTTCCCACATGGGATATGCTGAAGAAGAGGCAGCCACTACTCTTAACTACTGAGCTATCTTTCTAGGCTCCACTATGTGGACTTTTGAAGTTGGATTAAATAAAGTTTGTATCATGAGATGGTCATGAGCCTATGAAGGCCAAGGGTTATAATGATTTGAATGAGAAATATCCCCCATAGGCTCATGAATTTGAATACTTGGGTCTTAGTCATGCTGTTTGGGGAGGTTATGAAACCTTTCAGAAGTACAACCTTACAGAAGGAAGTATATCACTGGGAACAGGCTTTGAGTGATCATACCCACACTCCATTTCCAGTTCACAGTCTTCTTTCAGTGTGGCGATGAACTATATCTCTCAGTTTCCTGTTATTGCTACTCTGCTTTCCCCTGCCAATATGGACATTTATCCCTGTGGCACTATATGGCAAAATAATTTCTTCCTCAAGTGGTTATTGGTCTCAACGATGTAGCACACAAACATAAAAATAACTACTGTATGATGGTGTTTCCAGCAGAAATTTCGTAGAACTGATAAACACATTCAGCAGAGTGGTAGAATATAAGATCAACAAGGAAAAAAATCAGGAGCCTTCCTGTATTCCAACAGCATACACACTGAGAAACTGAGGAAAAATTATAAATGATTAAATGTTTAATTCACAAAGAAGATATAGTGATTTTAATATGCTTTAAGCATCAAAGAGCCTAAATATGTAAACCAAACAGTACCAGAACAAGAGGGAGAAATAGTGATACACTAGTAATAGAGGATCTCAAAATATCCACTGTAATAATAGATAAAAATAATCCATGCAAAAAAGTAAGCAGGGAACTTTAACAATATTCTATATCACAGGGACCTATCACATACATATACAACATCTACTCGACAACAAAAGACTCATTGTTTTGTACACATAAAATTTTCTATGATGTAGCACACATTAGAGTATGAATATAAACAAGGCTGAAGAAACACAAAGATGGTGGAAATCTACCACTTGCAATTTTCAACCTCAAATAACTGTCTAGATACAAACAGCTAAAAATGGAAAATGAACAGATATGTACTAATTCATTAACATAGTACTTAAACATCAGTGGGTCAAAGTGTATATAAAATGGAAATCATAAAATATCTTCTTTAAAACAAAACAATGAAACTCATGAAATATAAAGCAAGCAACACCATGAGAGTAATTAATAACATCCAGGGCCTGTATTAATTAAAGAAGAAATATTGCAGACCAGCCATGGTGGTGCACACCTATAACCCAAGCACTTATGAGGATGATGCAGAGGACCAAAAGTGCCAAACTATCCGAGTTGTACAAAAAGCTTGGGAGGAGTCTAAATTGCATGAAACGCTGTCCCAAAAAATATATTTCAAATAATAAATAAACTGACTTTTTTCTCTAAGTAACTTAGAAAACAGTAACCAGATAATCTTAAAATTATTAGAAAGAAGGAAATTTAGATTCTTCTAGAAATAAATAAAGTGAAGAATAATGAACCAACAGAACAAGTCACTGAAAATAGGAGTTATCTTTTGAAAACAAGATAAATTAGAAAAATTTTAGTGGATTGAGAAGAAATAGAGAAAGAGAAACAACAAAATCATCAATGAAACAAAGATACTTCAACTGATGTAAAAGAAATATTTTTAAACAATAACTAAATATTGTAGAGAAATGAAATATCAATAGACCATATAGCCTGGAGGAAATAAAGTTCTAAAGCTGTAGAGCCTACAAAGATTGAATAATGATCATACAGAAAAACTGAACAAATACATACCTAGCAAAGAGATTTAAACAGTAAAAACATTTCCCAGTCTCCTCCCACAAAAAATTCTCTGAATTGCTCCAAACCATTGAAGATTTTAAGTGATTCTTTCTCAGATCTGTCAAAAATGTTAAGGGAAAAATAATTCCAAAATTGATTTCTGAAGCCATTATTGGTATCATATAAAATTCAGAAAAAATACAATCACATTAACCTACAACTAACAATCTCCTAATAACAATCTCCAAATTAGTGATAGCAAAACAAATCCAGTAGGATGCTATAGCGGTCTTATGTTATGACTCATCGGGATTTTTATTTTGGATGTAATAATGATTCATGTTAAAAAAACACTAAGCAATTCCATATAATATAATTGCAGAAGGAAATTCAAAGTTCACATAGTAATCAAACTAGACATAAAAGAATATTTGACAAAGATTAGCACCCTTTCATGAGGCAAACACTCTACAACTAAGAATAGAAGGAAGTCATTGCAACATAATAAAAGACATTTATTAAAATAACATCAGTTAGGAATAAAAGTAAATCATATCAACATTATAAATGTGATATAACATTTATAAGAAGGTTGTGGCTAATATCAGGGACATTTTGTGAGGAAATTTCTCTAAAATCAGGAAAAATATAAAGATTCCCAATCTTCCCATTTTTATTCAATATAGTATTGGGAATCCTATCCAGTCAAAGTATGTAAGAAGTAGTTAATAGTGTCTAGTGTTGAAAGGAAAAATTATAACTATTTAGATATGATATGCTCTTATATATAGATATCCTTAATTACACAGAAAAGATTTCACACAGAAAATTTAGAATAAATAAATCCAGTAGCACTGTAAGCTACAAAATTACAAAAGCCGAATCCCTTTAGAAATTTAAAAAGTGATCCCTCTTATTATACTATTTAAAACAACAAACTTCTCAGAAATAAATGTAAAAAGGAGGCTAAACACTTGTATAGTGAAAACACAATGTTGAAAACTGAAAACATAAATATAAAGACATTCCATATTCATGAACTGAAAGAGTTGATGTTATGAAATCCCTATTTGTAAAAAGCCTCCTAAAGACTCAATGCAATATTTTAAAATCTTCATTTTTTTTACAGAAATAGAAAATAAAAATTTTAAATCACATGGAACCAAAAAAGATTTTTAGTAACATAATCAACCCTGATAAATAGGAAACAAGTCAATAACCAAACCTTTGCTGTCCTGGAAATACATTACAAAAACTACAGGAAAGTCTTGGCATTGTGGCACACACCTGTAATTCCAGCACTCAGGAGGCAGAGGCAGACAGCCCTCTTTGAGATTGAGACAAGCTGATCTACACAGAGGGTTCCAGGCCACCTGGGGCTGCAGAAAGAGGTTGTCTCAAAAACAAACAAACAAATACAAAACAAAAAATGCAAAAAATGAAACTCTAGGAAGGCGTTAAATTATGCTAAACAGGTGGGCGTTTTACCTAGTGCGGTAATGAGACAGAGATTTTTTTCTTGCCTGGAATCCTGCCTCCTAGCACAGAACTTCTGGACCAGCAACAGTCATGCAGTCTTTAAGTCTTCCCGCTTTTCTGAATTCTTTGGAAAAACATAATCTCTCCTTTTCTTCATGGTTTTCTTTCTACACATGCTATCATTAAGGCTTTGGGCTGCCCCTAGTCTCTTGTACTTCTTTACTTTTTCTCTAAAGCTTCGTTCTCCCAGCCATGTGTCTGCTAGTCAGCCATTTGTCTGACCACCATGCAGGCTCTAAACTTTCATGGCTTCATGGATTTCTTTCCTTCTCCTCACCATGCTCTTCCTCAAGGTAGCTACCAAGACTACCTACCCTGAGGATTTCTCTTTAAAATTCTAACAAAATTGTAAAAGCTTAAAAAAATAAACTAGAGTAATCAGATGTCAGAAAGAACATATACAAATGGAATGGAATATATAACAAAAAATATACACACACTTGAGTAAAGGAATTTGAACAAAGCTACTGAGAATATGTTATGAGAAAAAGAATAGTCTCTTCAATATACAGTCATGACAAAGTAATGAGTTTGGACACTTAATTGTACTATGCCCCAAAACATCTGAATTTCAAATAAATTTATAAATGGAGGACCTGCAATTACAAAATTCTCAGAAAGGAGTATAGTAAAAAGGGATTTTTGGCATTAATCTTAGTCATTTTTTTTTTGCCCATGACAACAAGAGTTTAGGCAAGGAAAGCAAAAATACATGAGACTACGTAAAAACAAAGAGATGCTAACAAAATAATCAAGAGTGAAAATGAAGCTTAAAGAATGGTATTTCTATTTGCAAGTTATTTATTCACAGTTTCTTATCCAAAAAAATACAAGGGACTTGTATAATTGGACAGTTCCAAGGGAATTCATTGCCCTCTTTTGACCTCCCCAAGCATTGCATGACATGGGCACACTTACATGCAGGCAATACACTCATATGCATCAAATAAAGCATAGTAAATAAAATGTTTTTTAAAGTTTTAAAATTGGCCAACTTATTTGTAATTTTTGAAACAGATCAAGAGCTAAAATTACAGTATGCATATAGATCCTTGTTTTGTTGCAATACATTTCAAAAGAGAGAGAGATGACAGAGAGAGAGAGAGAGTAGAATTTAATACTAGGCTTGACTACTTAATGCCTTCAAGTATTAAAAGAAATAACTAAATACAATGAAATATTTAGTACCTGTCTCTTAATGCAAACTACTATTAGAAGAGCATTTGTATATAGTCATTATTGCCAGCTGGTAATATAGAAAAAAATTCTTTAAGGATGGATGACCACATAGACTAGCAATCCTTCCAATACTTTTTACACTATTCCTCACTGATAAAATTAGTAATTTCTCACTCACAACAGTCTTTTAATATATTAAAAGATTAAAGGGAAAGAAAATTAGGTCATAACATATAAGGAAAATGAGAACATCAACTTGAATTATCAGCATGTTCTATTACAAATTTTAGATTTTTTTATAAATCAGAACATCTTAAATTGATAGAAACTTAGTATTTGGGATAATATGCTCTTTATTTTAGAATTTTATATTTACAATATTTGTAATAGTATTTCATGTTAAAAGTATAATACAACTAATTCTGCATTTAGGTGATCAAATCTGGATGGAAGGAGCAATATAAACCAACTTCAAAGCTGTGTTGAATGACTTATCTGTGAGTAGCTATAATATTGTATGAGAAAGTTATAATGCATCTTGAATCTTGAGGTCTTTAAACCTAATGTAACATCTATATTCACAATTTTTCTTGCAAATATACATTTAGTCAATTTAAGCCTTCATATCATAAACTTAGTTACTCATTATTAGTTACACATTAACATTTAACTTTATTTCCTTAAACTGAAATAACCAAACACAGACGCGCGCGCGCGCACACACACACACACACACACACACACACACACACATACACACACACAATTTATTTATTTAATCTACATACCATTATGGGCTTTATTTTGTAGGAAGGAGATAACAGCAGTAGCATGAACATCAACACTGAAAATTCTTGGGATCTGAAAGGAAACATTCAGCAGCTTCAGGTAGGGAAAAATATCTTAGCCATTATGCATCAGAGCCATCAGAGCCAAGAACATATTTTCCTATTCTTTTTTCCTTATCGGATGTTTTTCTGCTTATAGGCAATTAAAAACTATTTAGTATCAACACTTTAGGGAAAGTAAAATAGATTTCAGGTCCTCAAAGGAAGTAGGCAACTTAGAAGGGGATAAATTAGGCTTTGTTGATCGAAAACAATTTAGGATGTTTTTGTATAATAATGTTGAATAGAATCATAATCATTTCTGACTTGTTATCAACATCAACAGAGTGAACGTCTGGGAGTTATAAAAACTATTTTGACATCAGATTCAGACAAGCTGCTTTTTTGTCAGTCTTTTTGACACAGGGTCTCCCTGTAGCCCCCAGCAGACCTGGAACTCAGAGGCTGGCCTCAGTGTTGCAGAGATCCACCTGCCTCTGCCTCCCACATCCTGAGATTAAAGGACTGTACCGCCACGCCTGGCATCCTATTCTTTTTTGTTTTTAATTTGTATTTATTTTTACTTAATTTTTTATACTTTTTATTGAATTTTTGTGTATTTCATACATAAAATCATCTATCATCTTTCACCCCCTTCCATTTTGACACCCTCCCATAGCCCCTCCTCTGAAGTTCATACATTCTGTCATTTGTATTGAGACCTGTTATGTAAAGTGATTGTCCCAAGATGTCCCTCAGTGCAAGTTCAACCACAGGGTTTTACTCAGCCTATCTAGTGTCTCTCTCTGCAAGAAGATTTGCTCTTCCTCACCCAGCATAATCAGCTGCCAATAATTCTTCGACTAAGATTGGGGTTTGCTGTTCACTTCCACAGTTCTGTGCTTGGTTTTTGTCTGCCTAAGTTTGCATGGGTCTTCTGCATGCTGACACCATTGCTGTAGGTTCATATGAGAAGGGTCTCTGCCAACTGTAAGACTATTTCCGTACATCTACTTTTGCCACAAGATGCAACCCCTTTCCTAACTATGTAGGCAATGTTCAATTATATATTTGGTACCAAAACTTGTTGCTTGGAAATTCCATATTTACACATTATTTCTTCTTATATAAAACCTTCCTAGGATATGCATAGTATGCTTTTAAATAGAGACAATTCTTCTTTCTTTAATAACAAGTAGTTTATTTTCAATAGATATTGCAACTTCTTGATATACTGACATAACTCAAGTAAGAAAAAAATGGTTATTATATCACTAGAAAACTTTAGATCAAAGTCCCGACACAGTCATCTAAACGAGTAAAAATATACATAAAAAATTTTAAACATGGAATCATTTTGTTTTACATATCATGAAGTCAATACTTTTTTCAAAATAGGCCATATTGTCATCAAACAATTTGAGCCCAGTAAATATTTTCAGTATTTTTAATTGTAGAAACAGAGAGAAAGTCTCACAAACTGCTTGGAAATCTAGCTAATTAATGTTTCTTTTTTTAACATGTATGTCCCAAACTGCCTGCTTCCTCCAAGGGGCGGGGCATGCTGAGGTGAATTGACTGCAGAGGGGCTTCTGGGAGCCAGCTTGTGATGGAAGCAGCGAGCCTCCCCAAACACGCAGTGGTGGGTGTGGAGAAAAACATGGCCCCAACGTCTCATTAATGTGGACACGAGAGGGGACATTAATAACCTGGGGTGAGACTGCGGGCCCAAGATGCATGGGCGAAAGTTAACGGAGACTGTGAGTGGGCACGGAAGTGATCTGGAACGGCAGGGCAGAGCTGGGTGCTGGGTGTGCATTTCTTTGTAAGTACCCCCATTTACCACCTCCCTACCCAAGGGCATAAACCATAATAAACTCACATAAAAATATGTTATATGGTTTGTCTGATCGCACAAGAGACCCCGAGAGAACTCTGGAAAACATGTTTATATGTTAAAGATAAAAGAGACATAAAATTGTATGTACAATAGAGGAACAACTATGTAAACACGCAAGTCTATGCACAGAAATATCTAGAAGAACATTGAACATCAAAAGATTGGACAATGGTACCATTTGGGTGGCAAACTGGTTCATCTTAAAATTCTCAAATTTTCCTTAATAAGCAATAATTGTCAAATACAATGGGGAATACTTTCTTAATACAGTGGCTGCTGGTTGAGCAGTGTCAGGTCACTCATCAGCCATGACTCCAGTCAGTTCTTCAGAGGGTGGTGGTAGCCTGTACCCAGGGACATAACCCTGCAGCACCAGCTCAGTCTTCTCCTTCTGTCTTCCCTCCTGGCCACACACACTATCCTGTGACTTTCAATTGCACTGTTTCCCTTTCCTCCCAACTCTTAAGTCAGCTCTACTGCTATTGGGCCCAGCAGAGGCTGAGGTGGTACATCTTCCAAGGGTATGGTGCCTCAGCTTTGGGCACATATGAACTTGGATACAAATACTTTCCTCTGACCAGATTAGTATAGGCCTCAAAGGCTACATAACAAGACACAATGTCAGACAGGAGACACCTTCCTTTGAGTTGTTCGCCAGGGTGGCCCAAGAGACTCCCAGACAGTAACCCAGCATAGAACTGGGAAAATAAACAGCAGGCCCCAATCTTATCTAAAGGAATGTTGGCAATTGATTGCTGCTGGATGAGGAACTCTAGAAGGATGGCTAGACTCAGCAGATGGACTTGCACTGGGGAATGGCTGGGGACACTGATAACACAGTGGACAGTAACAAGGATGACAGAGTATATAGGCTCCAGTTGAGGGGGGGTCTATCAGATGGTGCCATTTGGGATATGGGTATAAAGATGAATAAGATTGTTTGGTATGTTCTGTATGAAATACACACACATAAAAATAAATAAATTTTAAAAAACTAAAACAAAATATTTTTCGTGTTGCGGGGCAAGCCACTCTACTTATAAGTTATGGGGCCTTTCTCATTACTCCAGTTCCAAGTATTCTCTCTCAACAGTTACTCTTAACATGAATTTCAAACCTTAAAAGTGGGCAGTAACAGTGCAGACCATCTGTTCTTGTCTGTGCACTCTGGGAAGGCAGAATTACACAGTGGGTGCACAGCAACAATGGCAGATTTCAGTCAGGGTGTCCACCTCTTGCTTTTTCAGTTGGGATAGCAAGCCAAAACAAATAATTGCTTAAAAAATGTATTAGTAATTGATAGCTCATGCCTTTGCTGAACTTCAGGAGTGATGGCCTGACTGCCCCCCCTAGCAGATGGGCACTCTTGGATCAAGGGAGTGCTGCTCACATGATGTTTGATTGCCACTCACTCTGCCAAGCTAGGAAAAAGGGCAATGGGCAGCTGCAACACTTCTCAACCTGGGCCTAACGAAAGCTGTCTTCCTTTCTCAGGAGACATCAAGAACAAGGGCAGAAAAGCAGACACAGCAGGTAAGCAAGAGGGACCTGTGATTAGCAAAGTTCTGACAAACTGAAAACACTGTGATTCCAGCACCCTATCCTCAAATGCCATAAGCCAGGCACAGAAGCCATGCAAAAGTGTCTGTCACACAAATACAGGTGAAGACAGAGCATAATCCAGCAAAGGAGAGACTAATACTATAGAGAGGACCTCACAATGTGGCTTGAGGAGCACGAGGGAGACATCCCACGACCCTCACTTAGCTGCCATGAAAACAACAAACACTAGAAGCTTTGCTTCACTTAGTCTCCCAAAGAGAAAAAGGTTCACAGGGAGGACTAGTACTTGTGGCAAGCACAATTAGCAAAGGCAGTCTCTCTCATGGCTGAACTCTTGAGAAGCTACAGACGATAGATTGGCATATACATACATACGTATGTGCCATATCTGCAGATATATTTAAGTGGACACACACACTGTGCTCAAATATAAACAGAAATCAAGGGTCATATATAAAAAGGCTAAATCTAACATATAACAGGCCTAGAACCAACTTGGGTAGAAACTGGGGAAAAGAGAGTATCATCTGGTGACTATGTACGAAACTTGTGGTGGACAGGAAAGGAAGGCATCCGTGTAAACAACTTAGACTCATTCCAATAATACTGGCCCACGGGAAAACGAGATGCAACACAGGTACAAAAATAGATTCTTATCTTGCTTTTGTATAAATCAAGACTGGGGGTTTGTTTTGATGATGGGGGATTGCACCAGGCTGCTAAACCTTTCAGTTCTCAGGACTCATCTACTGTCCCCTTCCCTCCCTTTCAGGCTCTTGGGTTTTTTGCTAGCCCACATCAGAGCCTAAGATCTACTCAAACGACCTATCCACACAGGACCAAATGAAAAGTCTCCTGACAAGCAAGATCCTTAGCTATCTGTTGCTTTCTTTGACCCCAAGGTATATGAAGACTTATTTCTGTAAATATTTGGCACCTAAGTGCTTGATGGTTGTGGAATAATGCCACAGTTACACAGGGAGACCCAGGAACAAGACATGCAGGGTAAGGGCAAGGGGCACTGAGTTGCTCTAGGCATCTGAAAACCAGAACTGTGGCTTCCCATGAATTTGTAGGTGTGGGTAAGGGATGGGCAGAACTGGTGACTTCATTGGCTCTTCAGCAGCTAATACATTCAAAATGAAGGGGTCTTGAGAGCCCCAGTTTAACCTAATCACAAGTCTGGACAACCCTCTGGAACAGCTTGGTGGAGTGAGCTGGGAAGGCTGAGTGCCAACTGAATCTTCAGCACCAAGAGTCTTTTTGAAGAAGCTCAGCCAAGTGTTTTCTTTTGATCAGATGTACAGTACCCATGGGAAGGCCATATGAAAGGTTGTTCTACAGCCAAGTCAAATGATCCAATCCCACTCTCATCTCAGTCCCCTCTGAGGTTTTCCTGTTGGCCGCTCTCATTGTAGACAAATAGCTGAGCAGTGTCAGGATCAGTCATCAATGGTGGGCAACCAGAAGGCCATATTGGAACATGTGCTGGCAAAGGTCATGAACTTGGGGTTGAATTGCAGACAGGTAATGGGACCCTTGTGTTTACCATCCGGTACAGCTAATTTTATACCACTCTCTCCATTCCAGACATGGATCTTGCCATCTTCTGAACCAATCATAATAAATTGTGAATCTGGAGTAAATGAAGCCTCCAGTGTGACAGCTTTGCTGTTAACATAAAGCCTAAATGTGCACATCACCAGTCTCTTGAATGCATCAATGAGAGGGATGAAGTGGCCAGTTGGTGGAGATGAGAATGAGTCTACCATCCTTGCTGAACTTAAGCCTGTCCACACACAAGTTTGATCATACTGTGTCTTAAAGACTGCAAATGGCCCCTTATCAAAAGAATGAAAGTCATAAAGTTTAACCATTTCAAGTTGACACCTACAGCAAAAATTAACCCTTCTGGATCAAAAGAATAAACTGGCTTGCCCTCTGAATTCATGTGGCCCTGGCAGCTAGGAGACCCTAGATCCCAGAATCAAATGGTCTAATCAAGAGACCCAGAAATGAAAGTGTTATCCACAGGTGACATGGACAAAGCCACCACCCTTTTCCTATGCCCAGGGACATATCTAATGTATTTGTTTACATTGCAAGGACAAGTAACGAATAGTATCATCTCTTTTGTTAAAGTTGTGAAGCTCCTCAGCATGCTTTAGGTTAGCTTCAAGGTGGCAGAGGCATGGGGCTGGGTTGAGGCCTGGCAGCAAGCAAGCGGGCTATTCAGGGCCAAGTCTGCCAGTGTGGCCAGAAGTCAGCATGGCAGTTGGGCTTCTGCCTCTTCCTCTGCCAGCAGCGCTCTTCTGTCTGGGTCATGGGGCCTAGCATTCCTCCTCACAGTCAGTTAGCAGGCAACCGAGGTAGAACTGGCTCTTTGTGTCGGTTCTCTTGAAAAGACTAGCAAAAGTTAATTAATATGTTTCTTAGGGTAGACTTCTCCTCTATGAATAGCTCTGTCTATGTACTGATGAATCAGTTGACAGTGAGACTAGCTGAGCAATAACTGAACATGTGTGTATTATATCTATAATGCTCGTTTAGAAGGCATAAAGCAGAATAATACATGAAATCAGTCTACCCAAAGGAATTCAAGTCTTTGGCTTTGGTAACTACAAGCAATTTTGAAGCAAATTAGAGAAGACCTAAACAAACTGAAGTAAATCTCAAACTCTTTGCTGTGATTCTTAATATAATAAAGATGGTGATCTCTATAAATTGATTTGCAGATTTGATTCAATTTTATCAAAATATGGGTGAATGTAGAAAGTAGAGGTTCTACATATGATCAAAATATAGTGCATGAAATTTTCAAAAATTCAATAAATTTTGAATTAAAAAGTTAAAGCTGACTCATTTATAGACATTTACCTGATCATCCTAAATTGCAATGTAAATTTAAAGAACCTAGGTGTATATAATGATCTTAAGAAAACAATTTTAGAAGAGTCACAATACTAAACTGCACAATGTACTATAAACTATAATAACCAGGAATGTGTTGCTGACATAAAGTGTGTAGCACAGTGACCCACACCTACAGTCTTGCCACTGGGAAGTCTAAGATAGAAAGATTGAGTATGTGACTTTAGCCTTGCCTACACAGCAGGACATTGATTTAAAAAAAAGACAAAATAATTATATAGAGAAACAATTTCAATAAAACTATAAACCCAGGGGCTGGAGAGATGGCTCAGCAGTTAAGAGCACTGACTGTTCTTGCAGAGGACCCAGGTACGAGTCTCAGCACCCACATGATAGCTACAAACCATCCCTAACTCCAGTTCCAGGGGAATCCGAAGCCCTCTTCTGACTTCTGCAGTATTGCACGACAAGGGTGCACTCACATACATGCAGGCAATACACTCATACACATAAAATAAAAATAATAAATAAAATATTAAAAAACTATAAATCCAGATTTAGTCTGTTATTTCCAGTTGATAGATTTTAACGTTAACTGAACTAATTCAGTGATCAACAAAATACTCTTCATAAAATATTTATGAGCTGGGCACGGTGGTACAAATCTGCAATCCAAGCGAAATAGTATAGGTCAAAATATTCTTATCAAAAGCGAAATCAGGTCACATGAATGAAAGAATACTCAAGTGTCCCAATTATTGTTTGAGTTTCAATAGGCAAAGGGTTTGGTTGCAAACGTACGGCTCCCTATTTTGATTGAGAGATTTGAGTTATGTACCATTTCTCTATTATACCTGGGCCTTTCCATAACATATATGGCTTTAATGATATGCAGGCCCAATTATGCATTGTGTAAGACAGTAAATATGGAATTTTTCCTAAAAGATCACATAAAGGACAAAGTCCACCTTATTACTTGTGTATCCAAATCTGTTCATGCCAGACTGGGCCATGGCCCTTGGTTTCAGAATGTGTTACCAGTCATGTTTGAAAAGAAACAGTTTATAATCAAGGACCTGTTAAAGTGACTTATTTACATTGTTTAAAGCAAGAATACATGATGCAGGTAGGGATCCCATATTGTAAAGGTTGCTAGGTGCATTATTTGAAGATGAGTGTATGGGCACAGTACATTCAGGTAAGGGCCTCAGGGTACAAAGTGCATTATTAGAAGGGTGGTGTGCATAGGACAAATCAAGTACAGACCTAGGTTGCTAAGCTAGGCTGCTTGGCTGCCTTGTTTGTGAAAAACCATTTATGACTCCTGTAAAGGATCTCGATGAGGAAGACTGAACCATGCCTCATCCTTGAACACATTTATCTGAGTAGTGTTAGCAATCCACCATTACTAATACAAAGCTATTTCTCAGGTCCATAACTTGAACAATCAAAATTTGATCTGATTTAAAATATTGGAATCCAAAATCTACCTGTAAGGAAAACAAGTCCCTGTGTTGGGAAATTTTGTCTTCAGAAGGCTGAGTTTATCACTACAAATCAAACACAGCCTGCTTCCACTGAAGTCTTGGTGGTTTGAGGTATTAATTAAGAAACATCTCATTAATTTGGCAGGTTGTGATGTTACTCATCCAGCATGTAACCCAAGGGCACTGCCCTTGATCTGCTTTATACATATGCCTTAAAATTAACTTAGAAGGCAATAGCTTTCCTTATGAGATTTAAATGCATACTTCCTTTTGGTGTATTCCTCATTCACAGTCCGATTCCTCCCTCCATCTCCCTGTCCCCACATTTTTCTACTGTACTTTCATATCCAGTACTCTATTTTAATAAACTATGAGTTTTTAACAGCTTCCACTGACCATTGATCTTTTGTACTGGAAGTCAGAAAGCTTGAAGGAGTCTTAAATCCTTTCAGTATTCACAGTAAATCAAAATCATGAGCAAATCTCAAAGCATATCTACACCTTTATCATTTTTCTTTTGCTGAAGCACAGGTTTGAATCAGAGCCATTCATTCAGCCACCTGGAAGGACTGAATACAATAGAACAGAGCTGACTGAGTGACCACTTTCATAGATACAATAATAGATGATAGTGTCAGTTTTTAATTGTTTCTGGCTTTTTTTGGAAGGGGGTATTGTTAGATTTTTTTTTAAAGATGGGATCTCATTGTAGCACCAGTTGGTCTGAAATAGACAAGTCTGGCCTCAGTCTCACAGAGATCCACCTGCCTCTGCCTCCAAGGCATGCACCACTACACTCGGGAGACCCTTTTTTAAAATAAAAATAAATAAGTGGACCAAAGTTCTGGAAGTCAGTGATGGAGCACATGACTAGCATATGCTAGGCTATGGTTTCCACTTCACAAGAAGGTGATGAGACATCTAAATAAGCTAAATATGGAATAGTACTAATCTTTATACTACCTCATATCAGGGAGCAGTATCTCTGCTTGTGTTTTGAGGTAGAGATTTTAGAGAATTGGTATCATTTTTAATCGTTTGGTGGAATTCATAAAACAGTTATCTGTAATGGCTGCCATTTGGTTCAAGAGGATTTCAATTATTGATTGAATTTCCTATTAGGGAGAGAGCTATTCCAATTTTTGATTACATTTCTTTTTTAAGTGTTTTAGCAGGTTTTGCCTTTGAAAGGAATTACTATATAAATTGTCAGATTTGGAGGCACAAAATCATTCATAACGTTCCTCTAATGGATTTTGAATTTTGATGAAGAGCTTAAGAAATGAGAACTTTTGAAATTATGCTATTGATAACTCGTGTTTTTTAATCTGAGTTCACTGTGTGTCTTTATGATGCAGAAGGGGTTTATCACTCATATTTAAGGTGGATCTTCCCACCACCTCATTTAACCTAATCTAGAAACTTCATCACCGTTCTGTCCAGAGATTTGTCTCCTAGGCAATTCTAGATCGTATCAAGTTAACAATATTAAATATTCAGGTTCATCTTTATTTATTTGTGGGTATATAAGCTTTAGACTAAAATCAATTTTTATATCATAAAAGAACTTCTTCAATATTTCTTACAAGAAGCATCTAAAAGCAAGTTTTCCAGGTTTTTGTTTTGAATTTGAAAGATTTTATTTATCCTAAATTTTTTAAGTATAATTTTACTGGATAAACAATTCTAGCTTGTTTCTGAAATTTCAATTTTTATATTATTATATTAAAATTTCACTCTTCCAAATTCAGCAACATTGGAAAACTTGGCTTCATTGAATGTGACTTCTCCACCCCCAGTGGAAGTAAGCTAAGTAGGATTATACACAGTGGTCTTGGCATCCAAAGCCCAGGGGATTCACTCTCTTCACACAGGAATATCAGTTGGCATATCTCTTCAGAGTAATTCTGCATGACTTGAAGAAAATTGTCATGCAAGACATTGCTGATTATCCTGAGGACCTACTATAATACATCTTTTTGCTTCTAGAAGAATATCTAGACTCAAATCCTACAAGGCACTAATATAGTCAAAGGGCTCAAAAGTTTATGAAGATTGGATGGTTTTAACGGATTTGTAATTTAAGACTTGAAATCTCACTTTGGAAGCACATGTGCTTTATCAATTCTATAAGTTATACATTTATAAGGAAAATCACTACCCTTGATGAGTTCTGTCGTTGTTCTTTATGTACCATAGCTTACAGAGGAAACCACAGATGTTTGATTGGAAAAGCTATATTCAATGAGGAAAAATTGGATCCCAGTGTGACAACACAGAAGTGTAGCATTCAACTGCTCAAGGTAAAGTGGAATAGGTTGCTTTACCAAACAACAAAGTCAAAGAGCACCCAGATAGCCTGACAATAAATGACTTATCATATTCGGTTTTTAACCAGGATGATCTTTGAAGTAAATATCATTAGAAACTTCCTAACTTCTTAATTTATCTAGATAAGCAGAAGAGTTTCAGGTCAAAGATAAGTTTAAAACAAATAATAAAATGATAAGGTCATAGTTCTGAATTAATTCTCAGACTTTAGTTAGTTTACAGATCCAGAATTTACTGCATGAAGGGAAACCTGAGGCTCTTCAAGGGCAAGCCCTACAATACTGCTGAAGGCTTATGCTGTTAAACATTCTCCTGTCACTCCTTAAGAGTAACTATGCACTCTGCATTTTACCAACACATTTATGAATGGAAGAAAAAAGGATAATCAGACTTTGGGGAACTACTAACACTAACTGTAAATGAATGTTGGTTCTTAGAAACAGAAAATGCCACTATGACTAGAAACTCAAAATACCACTGTGACCCTTCAGTGACAGTAGTGCCTAACAGAAGTCAGATGATAAATACAATTTTAGCTCATGTCTGTCCCACAATGAACCTGTGTGTCTTAATATATTCTGTGGATTTCCACTTCCAGAACACTTAAAATAGAAATATTTCTCTCTCTGATCTGTGAAATGAGGGCTGTGATGGTAAAGCCATTAAAATTGAATCTACTAGGAAAGTAGTAAATCAAGTGCAATACTGCATTTGGTGGAGAGAGGAGTAACAGCAATTTGTGGCATCATAAACATTCAGAAGACACAGGGGTGGTCATTTCTACTGCAGCCTCATATAATTGTCTTATTTGGTCCATGCAGAAGACTGATAAACCTTACAGAATGCCAGTAAATTTCTGTGAGCATTAACAAGTGATGACTAGAAATATAGCCGCAACATCAGTTGTGGGTTTTTTACTTAGCAAATTAGCACATAACCTGGCACATGATGTGGAAGCTATTGATCTGGTAAATGCTTTCTTCTTCATGCTTATACATTAGGTCCATTGGAAGCAATTTTCTCTCATCAGACAAGCAACTCACCTTCACTGTCCTACTGTAGAGGTATGTTACCTCCTCCTTCAATGTTCCACATGACCTCCCTCCTGAAGCTGCTCACTCAGTCGAAGAGGACTACCTTTCCCGATAGAGGATGGTCAAGGGCATACGAATAGCTGTGCTCCCCTGCTAGAACCTCCAAACAAACTCTCATGATATCAGATTGGTCTGTGCACTAATAATATTATGGTAATATCACCTAGTGAGCAATAAGCAGCAATTACTCTTGATGTATTTATATAGCATTTAATAATCAAAGGGCCTAAAACAGTTATGGCTAAAATCCAGGTCCCTTCTACCTCAGCAAAATTTGTGGGGTCCAATGATGTAAAGCATGTTTTACACCTTTTCCAAGCTGAAAAAATAAGATGACGCATTTGACTTCTCTTGAAACCAAGACAAACACATCATTCCTAGAGAATACACTTAGATAAAGGTGACAACTTAGTCCTGATTTGGGCAAGTTACTCCAGATTACCTTTTGAGTGACTGGAAACCTGGTAGTTTTGAATGGTGCTTAGAGTATGAATAGGCTGTGTGAATGGTCTGAGCTGATGTCAAGCTTCTCTGCCACGTGGATTTTTATGATCCAGTACATCTAAAATGCTATCAGTGGCAGTGGCAGATAGATACTGCTAGGAGACATCAACAGGCCTCTATAAATGAGTGTTATGTTTGCTTCTAAGATATAAGAGAATGGTTCTTCCAATATCTGCAAATAATTGTTCTCTATCAGATATATGTTCATTGTTTGATGAATCAATAAGGAAATATGGTAATTATGGACTATCATTCAGTCTAAAAATCAAAAGAAACCCTGTCACATGAAATAATGTGGGTGAACCTGGTGATATTGTACTAACCAGTCATTTACAGAAAGAAAATATATTTTTCCACTTCAAATCAGTATGCATGATCAAAAAACTCAGAGAATCAGAAAGTAAAATGGTGTGTACCACTGCTTGGAGATGGCAGAAAATGTTAAGTTTTTCATTTCAGGCATGTAAAATGAAAATTTCTACATTGGCTTTGGACAATGTACATATTTTTAATAATACTGAATTTAGTCTTTAAGACATTTATTAATAAAGTAGATACCAAGTTAAATGTTAAGTGTTCTTGTCACGTAATACAAATAGAGCTTGAGAAAAATATCATCTTGAAGATATTATACATACATATGTATATATTAATTAAATTGTACACATCAAATATGTGAAGGTTATGTATAAAACAATAATGGAATTTAAAAATATAAAACAAAGCAAAATAAAATACATAAATATTAAAGGAAACTAGATGGCCATCAGAATCCAGAATGCTAAATACTCATGACCACAACAGAATCTCATTGCATCATATTGCAGTTAAATACTAAGTGCACAGAATTACATACATTGAATGCTGCCAGAGACAAGCTCCAAGACAAACCCAGTAGACTAAGAAGTTTCTCAATTGAAACTCTAAAATCCAAGAAGACATGGAATGATGTGCTTCAAGCTCTGAAATACAATTCAGAAACTAGATTAGCATATCCAGCATAGTTCTCCTTCATAATTGAAGAGCAGAAAACTTTCCATGTTAAGAACCAACTATAGGAATTAATTACTACTAGGTTAATACTACAATACATACTTTAAGAAAATATACACATTGAAAAGAAACATAAACAAGTCAAAAAAAGTCACAAGAAAGAATTAACTGAAATAAAAGTATAGATCAGTCATAGGGGATTAGAAAATATCAAACATAAAAAAAATATATATATATATATAACTTATGTGAATTGTAGTGGTCTTAATTCTCTAGTCAAAAGATGTATAATAGAAAATGGGAGAGATGGCACAGCAGTTCAGAACACTTACTGCTCTTGTAGCAGACCTGAGTTGGTTCCTAGCACCCATGTCAGGTGGATCACAACAACCTTAACCTCCAGATCCAGAGAGATCCTATACCTTTGGCATCTTTGAGCACCTGTTCTCACATGAACATACTCACTTGCACACACACACACACACACACACACACACACACAAATACACATAATTGAACATAACTTTGTATCTGTCAACTCTCATCACTGAATATTCCTTATATAGCAGATGGTGATTATCACAGAAACCCATACCTGGCCAATATGCAGAGACTAAGTGGCAGCAGAGTATTTATTCCCAAATAGGACACATATATCAAACTTCTTCCAAAGACTCAGGGATCATTTTGGAAGAGGGTGTGGAAAGAAAGGCTATAAGAACCAGAGGAAGTATATGAGTGCAAAGAAACAGTTTTCTGGACAGCTGGTCAGTTATTCATATGAACTTACATCAATGCTGACAAAATGGACAAGTCCCACATAAGCTCAAGCCAGAAAAATTCCCAACATAGCTTATCTGAGGAACTACTAGCAACCAAGTTTTGCTGGGAAGGGAAGATATGGTGTCTTTTAAGTGTGGACTTTTAGTTGGTTGACCAGGCTCCAGTGGATGAACCTATCCCAAAGGTGATTCGGGGACACGAACTTTATGTCTATTAAACTACGGAACTTTAAGGAGTGCAGATATGGGAGGGAATCTAAATATGAACAAAATGTATTGTATGAAATGCACAAAAACCAAAAATAAACAAATAATAATAGGTGTAGAGGATTAAAAAATAAGACCCATCTGTTTCTTTCTACAGAGAATATATCTCTTTATCAAAGACAAATGCAGCCTTAGATTGAAAAGATCAACAAAGGTATTATAAGAAAATGAACGTAACTGTACTAATCTCTGGCAAACAGAATTTCAAGATAAAATTAATCCGAAGCGATAAAGCATCTAAACATGCATGCACTGAGAATTAGCAGAACCAGATCAGTAGAACAAGCACTATTGGATTAACCTCACCATGATAACAGTTTGAGTTTTCAAGCACCCACTCTCACCATTACACAGGTGACAAAGAATAAAAGAAACAAAAAAACATCAAAATCAAATGACATATTATACATCAAACCGGTAAGACACATCTACAGACTATTCCATGAAAATACTGCAGAATAGACATTCTTCTTGACAGTTCGTGGGAGAAAATATGGAGCATACATAACGGCACAAAGAAAGTCTTGGAAAACAGAAGAATAATGAAATTATTGCTTGTTTCTATCATCTGGTTATAGTGGAAAAATTAAAAGTCAATAGCAAAGAACCAACAAAAGACATAAGATTTCATGGAAGAAAAACAACACACTATTGAATGCAAAATAAAACACTGAAAAATCAGGAGATGAATTAAAAAATGTGGAATCAAGTGAAAACAAAAACACAAACTACTAAAATATGTGGGATACAGTGAAAATAGTCCAATCAGGAATATTATGTCTATAAATGCCTACATAAAAATTGGAGAGATGATAGATAAATAAATAAATAAATAAATAAATAAATAAATAAATAATTTATATCAAGGTCTTCTAAAAATAAGAAAA
>NW_008331140.1:1033466-1039144 GCF_000622305.1 Nannospalax galili
AGCTCAATAAAAAATATATTAAGGGAAATAATATAGATCAGAGCAGAAATTAATTAAATGGAAGTGAAAAGAAAAAAATATGAGAAGTCAATGAACCACAAAGTGGGTTCTTTGAAAAGATAACCAAGATTTGCCAATTCTTGTCAAATCAAACAAAAGGATATATAGAGAGAAGATCCAAACTGAAACTACAAATGAAAAAGAGGCATTGCAACTGATGCAATGAAATTCAGGGGATAATGTGGGCATACTTTGACAATCTATGTTCCAATAACTTGGAAAATCTAGAAGAAATGGATACATTTCTAGACATATATCCTATATGATCTACCAAAATTAAACCATTAAGACATAAACAGCTTCCACCAGACAATTAAAAGAGCACTAATAGCACTTCTCCTCAAACTACTCCACATAAAACAGAAAAGCAAGGAATGAGATCAAATGCATTTTACCCTTCCAGAATTACCCTATTAAAAATAAGTACAGACCCCCACACACAAAGAAAAATGTTACTGAACAATCTCCTTGATGAATGTAGATGCAAAATTTCTTAATAAATATTGACAAACTGAATTCAAGAACATATCCAAAATACCACCATGATCAAGCTAGCTTCATTCCAGAGCTTGGAGAAATGGTTCAACATAGCCAAACTAATAAATGTAATATATTAGATAAACAGACTCATGGAGGGAAATCACATAATCAACTCAAGATATACAAAAAAGTCATCTGACAAAGTCCAGTATAACTTTATGAAAAAAGCTGTGAAAAACAACTTGCCTCACCAGGTCAAGGGAGATATATCTTTATATAGATAGAGATAGCTATAGTTATAGCTATAGATATAGATATAGATATCACAAAACTATAAATCAATAATATACTAAGTGGGTAAAACCTCAATGTATTTCTTATAATATCAAGAATGAGGGAATTGTATCCACATTATCCATTCTTGATCAACATTGTGCTTAAAGTCTTAGTAATAAGAAAAAAATTAAATTAGTATGAAGAGGAAAGGAAAAATACAAATTATTCCTATTTTAGACCATATGGTTATATACCTAAGATTCCCAAAATGTGTCAGAAAGCTCTAAAAATTGAAGAACAATTTTAGAAAAGTATCAGGATGAAAACTCAATAAGCAAAACTCATTAGCATTCATATGGACTGATACCAAATATGCTGAGGAAAGAAAATACTGAAATTATCTTAATCACAATAGCTTTAAAATATCTTGGATTAAACCTAACCAAGGAAGTGAATGATCTGTATAATAAAAATCTTATAACACTGATGAAAACTACTGAAGAAGACATTTAAGAGTGTAAAGATCTCCTGGACTCACAGATTGTGCAATTATCATTGAGCAAATGGCTATATTGCTTAAAGTAATCTATAGATGCAATGATTCTTCATCAAACTTTCAATGGGAAAAGGTAATAAAAAATAAAATAAAAGAGACTGCAATTAAGGACACTTACTGCTCTTCCAGAGGACCAGGGTTCAGTTCCCAGCAACCATATGGCATCTAAAACCTGTCCATAACTCCATTTCCAGGAGGTATGATGCCCTCTTCTGGGTACTGCAAGCATATTATACACTTGTATACATGCAGACAAACACTCATACACATAAAACTAAAAATAAATCAATCTTTAAAAATATTTGAGTGATGTTGTTCATAATTAGAAAATGAATCATAAATTCCATCTGAAAGCACAGAAGACCCCAGATAGCCAAAATACTCCTGAACACACACAAAAAATTTCTAGAGGTATCACAACATCTTAATCCAGTTTTACTACAGAATTATAGCAGCAAAAACTGCATGGTACTGGCTCAAAAACAACCAATATATCAATGGAGAAGAGACAGATATAAATGTAATCATCTATAGTGCCCTAAGTAACAGAAAAAAAGTCCATTGGCATGCATTGAAGAAAAGGCAGCCTCTTCAATTTATGATGCTGATAAAACAGGATAAAGAAAACTAGGTTCCTATATCTCTTCATGTACAAAAGTCAGTTGAACATGGGTCAAAGAACTTACTCTGAAGAAAAAAACCTAGGGAAAATATTTGAAGACATAGGCATAGGCAAGGACTTTCTGAATAGGACTGCAAGCAGTCAGGAAATACAATAAAAATATTAATCAGTGGATTGCATGAAATTGAAGTTTTTTGGAAGAACAAAGGAATTAATCAATTGCAGGAAGACTGCCCTATGGAATTAAGGAAAAAGCTTTGCTAGCTACACATCTCACAGAGTATTAATATCTAGACTGCATAAAGAAAATAGAAAACCAAAAAGCAAAATCTCAAGCAACACTATCAGTACATTTGCTAATGAAATGAGAAGATATTTCTCAAAGTTTAGAAAAAAAATTGCCAGTAAACCCATGAAGATTTTTTCAACATCCTTAACTGTCAGGTAAATGCAAAATAAAAATATATTCCATCTCCCTCGAAACAGAATTTAAGAAACAAATGTGATGTTGAGGGAAATTTTTCACACTGTTGATAGTAATGTAAACTAGTCCTGCTGCTATAAAAATCAGTATGGTGATTCCTTAGAAAACTAAAGAAGACTTCATAGATGACAGCTATACCACTTCTGTGTATATATCTAAATGACCGTAAGTCAGTATATCATAGAGATACTTACCACATCCATGAGATGATAAGATGGTAGAAGAAAATGAACAGTTAGATTTCATTACAACAAAACTGAGGACTGGTGACACTATAAACCATGTTTACTGCAGTGATTTTCACAATATTCTAGTTATGGAATCAACTTAGGAGTTCATCAACTGATTGATAAAGAAACTGTAATCTAAGTACACAATAAAGTTTTATCAAGACATCAAAAAGAATGAAATTTTTGTTCAGCAGAAAAATACTTATGTACAACTTATGCAATGCATACATACATAATATGCATATTCAGCATGTAAATATATGATGTCTGGGAGAATGAAGGGGTCCTCCAGAATGTAGGCAGGCTCATAAAATGACAGAGCGAGGAGATGAATATGACCAACATATATGGTATGCTTCTATAAAACGCTCTTTTGAAAAACATGTGCAATTAATATGTTCCATGGAAAGAACATTTATATGCATTTTGTATGTATATATTAATGCACCAGCAATATGGCTCAGTAAATGAAAGTGATAGTCATCATGGTTGAAGACCATAGTTAAATATCAGGACCAACATGATGGAATAAGAGAACTGATTCCTTTAAGCTGTCCTCTGCTTTCGAAAAGCATGCACACACACGCACACACACACACACACACACACACACACACAACACAAATTAATAGTAAAAATGTAATAAAAAGTTATATTAGGTAGTTAAAGAAATATATTTCTAAAATGAATAAGTAATACTTCTGACAATTAAAATTGCTGCCATTTGATAATGTGGTCATAGCTGATATTTAAAATGAATTTATCCCACAATCCATTGTGTGTTGGAGTTCAAATATCTCCTCAAGATACTGTTTAAAGTTATTTTGGATATTTACCAACAAATAGGGTGGCTAAATTATCTCACCTATTAGAACTTAGAAATATGTTCTATAGCTGCTGTAGCATTTTACATTCCATTTCATATACAAAGATTCCATTTATTGCCTGATCTTAAAAACAATTTTTCTTGTCTTTTTGTTAATAGTAACAGAAGCTAATTTGAGGTGATACCTCATTATGTTTATGATTGTGCTTTTTGATAATCATTGATATTGAACTTCTTTGCCTATACCTCATTTGTAGGATTTCTTTAGAATTATATTTAAAGAGATTCTTTGTCCATTTTTAAATGTTTATGTATTTTTGTTCTATCCATTCATATATGTTATGTTTGTCATGTATTAACTCTCTATCAAAGAGATGGTTTAAAAACATTTTCACTCCTTCTGTATGATTTCTGTTGTAGTTTTTTGATGTTTATTTTGTTGTACAGAAGTTTTTGAGTTTGATAAAATCTCCTTTGAAATATTTTATCTGTCTGAAAATGTTTCATCAAGACAGTAACACTAATCTACTCAATTTTTTTTCAGGATTTTCAGAATTTAACATTACACATTTAAATTTTTATCAGTTTTTGTTTATATGTATATATGCTATAAAAGCTTAGTCTCATTTTTTAAGTAAGCAATTTTCTTAACACGATTTGTCAAAAATATTATGATTTCCCCATTGTGTGTTCTTGCCTCCTTTAACTTGTTGACTATATATAAGTGAACTTATTTTCATATTTTGCATACTGTTGTATTAGTCCATATGTCTATTTTTGTGCCAGCACCATACTATTTTCATTACTGAAACCTTAAACTCTAATTTGAATTCAAGAAATATGATGCTTTTCAGCTGATTCTAACCTCAACGGTTTTAAGCTATGCTTTGTCACTTATATTTCTCTAACCGATCTCTCCAATCGGGAAATAAGATTATTAGAATAAAAACCCAAAAAGTCCAGCCACAATGTCTATTACAATATTTTCAGCACCAGAGAGTCAGAGAGGAACATTGGAGTTTGAGGAAAGCCTGGGGAACATACCAAGTTTGAGATCAGCTTGGTCTAAGTAACAAAACTGTCTCCTAATAAAACAATGATGTTAGTTTGTGTACAGGTCCAGATGCTAGAAAGAAAATTACAAGAGCAGAAAAAGAGGTACTGAAGAAGGTGGATGGAGTAATCTAACATGCAGCATGAAAGAATAAAAAAGACTACTGAAATTGGAAAGATGAATGGAAGGACAAAGGAATGTAGGAGAAAAGGAGAGACAGGAAAGGTCAATGAAACCAAATTATGTTTGAAAATACCATAATCAATTTTGATTATATTCAGACATCCTCCCCCATCTCTGTCCTCATCCTACCAATCCCTACCTGCGCCCCCGACTTCATATCTTCTATGAGCACATAAAAAACCTCTATCCATCTTACATAACACCTCTGAGCTGGATGTCAGAGGTATCAGACTTAAAAAAGTACATGTATTAAGCTGAACAGATGTCTTATGAATAAAGGTGCTTGTTGCCGTGTCTGAAAAATTGAGTTTTATCCTGGAACCCACAAGGTCAAAGAAGAGAACTGACTCTTGCCTGTTGTCCTCTGACCTCCACACACATGTCATGGCACATGTATACCTACACTGACCCTTATACAAATAAGTAAATACATTTTAAGAGAAATATATATATATATTAAACAATGTTTTCTTAAAAAATATTTTTAAAGTGAAGCTTAACACTTTATATGTTAATGAAAAATTAAAAAAACAAAACATTCCTGAAAAATATTTGTTGAGTATGTTTTGTGTTTTAATTCAAATTAAAAGAACCCTAAGGTATCATCTTACTCCAATCAGACTGGCTAGGATCAAGAGAACAAATGATACCAAATGTTGGTGAGGATGTGGAGAAAAGAGAATGCTCATTCACTGCTGGTGGGATTGCAAACTCATGGAACCTCTATGAAAAACAGTGTGGAGAACACTTAAAAAACTAGCAATGAGCCAAGAGTGGTGGCACATGCCTGTAGTCCTAGCATTTGGGAAGCAGAGGCAGGTGGATTTCTGTGAGTTCAAGGCCAGCCTGGTCTACATAGTGAGTTCCAGGCCAGCTGGGGCTACAGGGAGACCCTGTTTCAAAAACA
>NW_008331140.1:1039353-1060395 GCF_000622305.1 Nannospalax galili
ATCTACACATGGAGTTCTATTCAGCAGAAAAGAAACGTGAAATAATGAAATTTGCAGGTAAATGGATGGATCTAGAAACTGTTATACTAAGTGAAGTAACGCAGACTCAGAGAAACAAATGACGTATGTTCTCCCTCATATGTGGCTCCTAGCACCAAATCCTTTTAAATTCCAGGTCGTTTTAATAAAATGATGCTATACAGAAGTCCCTTCTGCATGAAATAACTACCATCGTCACAACTTCAGCTGAGCCTGATCACTAAACATCATCACAATTGGACTTGTTGATGGCTGTGCTCATTCAATAAATGAGGGCCAAGCAGTCTCACTAGACCGTTACTGGAGTATTCAGTCTCTCTTCCCAGACAAGTGTATATAATTTGACCCTAATCATGCATGGCCTCCTGGATTTGGGGAGGGCTAAAATATACAATCTTCAGAAGGCTAGGAAGAGAAGGCATGACCCATGCTGGGTAAAGTCTATCCAGTGTCCATACCCTCATGTCATACATAAACCTCAGCAACCCCTCAGTTTTCTCACTATCAAAATACCTGAAAGCAAATCTTGAATCCATCACTCTAGAGTCCAGCCTTGGAAGACAAAAGAAAAATGAGGAAGAACCCATTAGAGGGATGCTTTTGGAAGTCCTTGTCAAGAAATTCCAATGGACTCTCATATGAACATTTGAAAACTGCCCTGTTCTGACTTTTTCCTAGTTCCCTGCCTAGAACTAGAAAAGCTAATTACTCTTGCCTTTCCTTCTCCTTCATATGTGCTATTCACGATTCAAGGAATTTCTTTTCCCCTTAGAGATAAGTTTTATGCTATTTGGGAGTCTTTTAGATAGACCCACTGAAGGGGTGCTCCAATTGCCTCACCCTGCATCCCTGTTCAGCATGGAGGAAGCCAGAGTGGTCTGCGTCCCTATTCCCTATTGGCAATTTGGGTAACCCCTTCAGAGGATGGCATGATAAGAATAGGAGGTAGGAATTGGCTAGGCAGTTAGGGAAAAAAGACCCCAAAGAAAAGTAGACAGTTTTTTGGCAAAAGGCAAAATGTCCTTGGAACTGTTAGCAACATATTCTGTTCCAAAGGCCAAAAATATGAAAAGTTTTTGGGAGGTTTTATCTAATCCTTAAAAGATTTTAGGGTTATCTCTTCAGAGGGGCGGGATGTTACAGTACCCAAAAGCTCCATGAAAATAAATAAATGAAATAAGAAGAAAAAAAGAAAAGAAAAAGAAAAAAGTGATGGGGAGATATGGGAGGTGTTGGAAGGGAGGGCATGGGCATGGATTTGATCAAATCACCTTATATGCATGTATGAAATTCTCAATAAAGTTTTTCCAGCAGTTAATAAAAAAGAATGTTAATATTTTGGCTGAAGATATAACTCATAAGCATTAGCTGCTCTTTCAGATTACTCCAACTCAGTTCCCAGCACCAACATGGCAGCTAACGACCATCAATAACTTCAGTTCCAGGAGATCCAACACTATCTCATGTGTGTGAGTAAACAGGTGCACTTACATACATGCAAACAAAATGCTCATACATGTAAAAATAAAAGTAAATATTAATGTATCAACTTTCACCAGCAAAGCTTCTTCATGCAACAGAGGACAATGCACACAGTACACAACTGGACCAAGTGTAGAGACTGTGGAGTGCATGTTCCTGGATAGGTCTCCTATATTAAAATTCACCCAGTCATGGCTCAGAAACCATTGGGGAAGAGGGGTGGAAAGACTTTAAGAGCCAAGGCTGGTGCATGATCGTAAGGAAGCAGAGTCTTCCAGATCTCATGGGAACTTGCTCATAGGAATTTAGATTATTGGTAACAGCATGCACAAGACTCACACAAACTTAATCAACAAAAATCCAGCGTACAACTGGGGAAATGGGCATTAGGCCCCAACTTTAGCTGAGAACTATTAGCAGCTGATCACTGCTAGGTGAGGGAGAGTTGATCTTCCTTAAGAGAGAGACTTTTTTTCTAAGCCTGAGAAAATTAAATTTTTAAAACAATATAGGATGGTTGACAAATGAAATTTTATTTAAATTCTCTTATGTGTTGTAAATTAACTGAATGGTATTACTTGTATTAATTCAATTATTTAAATCCTTATTTTGTTGCAACAAGAAAATAAACTCTTTATTTTTTATTTAAAGTATAGATCTTAGCAGAACAGTATCAGACACCTTTAGTCTTAGCACTTGAGGGACAGAGGAAGAGGCCGGTGAATCTTTATGAGTTCAAGACCAGCCTGGTCTACATAGTGAGTTCCAGATCAGCTAGGGCTGAATAGTGAGACTCTGTCTCAAAAAACAAAAAGTAAACTAAAATGCAGATCTCAGGCCAACGAAATGGATTAGTGGTGCAAAGCACTTGCTGCAAAGCGAGATAACCTGAGTTAGGTCTCCAGGACCTACATGGTGTAAGAAGAGAACCCATTCCTGCAAGTTTCCATTGGACCTCTGCACATGCACCCCCCCCATACACACAAAGGCACACAATAATTAACTGTAGTAAAAAAATAAACACAGATTTTTTAAAATTCAGATATGGGGGGTTCTTTTGCATAGGCTTCTTCAGAAAATTGATTTTGCTCTGATTTGTGACTGGCCACTGAGTTCCGCACATAAGAAAGTAAGTGGCTCAGCAATGGGACAGAAATAGCAGGGAAACTTGGTCTTTTCCCAAAAGGAGGGCGTTGTTTGATATTATTCATTTCTGAAAGTATTTCTATCTTTTAATTTCTTAATGTCCTATATTAAACATATTTTGTGAATCTTTTAAAATTTATTTTTAATAGTATGACTGCCTTACCTGCATGTATGTAAATACATATATATATATATATATATATATCAGTGTTTTGCCTGACTGTATGAAATGTACCTGTATCATAGAATACCCTGGGAGACCAGAAGAAGGTGTTAGATCTGCTAGAACTGGAGTTACAGACAGTTGATAGTTGCCATGTGGGTGCTGGGAACTGAACCCAGGCCCTCTGGAAGATCAGTCAGTAACTCATCTGTCCAGCCCTTTAAACACATTTTGAATTTTATAGCATAGATACAAACATTGAAATTGTAAGACTAAAATCTCAACTAGTTACTTACCAATTATTTTTTTAAAATAAATAATTTATTGAGGATTTCATACATGCATACAAGGTGTTTTGATCAAATCCATGCCCACTCCCTCCCCTCCAACTCCTCCCATATCTCCCCATCACTTTTTATGACAACTTCATGTTCTCTTTCCTCTTCTTTGATTTATTTATTTTTATGGGGCTTCTGGGTACTCTAACATTCCTCCCTCTGAAGAGGTAACCCTAAAATCTTTCAAGGACTACATACAAGCTCCCAAATACTTTTAACATTTTTGGCCTTTGAAACAGAGTATGTTGCTAAGAGGCCCAAGGACATTTTGACTTGTAGCCAAGAAACTGGCTATTTTTCTTTAGGGTCTTTTTACCCTAACTGCCTACCCAATTCCTACCTCCTATTCTTATCACACCATCCTCTGAAGAGGTTACCCAAATTGCCAACAGGGAATAGGGATGCAGACTGCTCTGGCTTCCCCCATGCTGAACAGAGATGTAGGGTGAGGCAATTGGAGTACCTCTTCAGTGAGTCCATCCAAAAGACTCTCAAATTGCATAACTCCCATCTCTAAGGGGAAAAGAAAGTCCTTGAATCATAAATAGGAGATGTGATGGAGAAGTAAAGGCAACAGTAATTAGTAATACAAGTTCTCACCAGAGAACTAGAAAAATGTGAGAACAGGGAGATCTTCAAATGGTCATATGAGTCCATTGGACTTTCTTGACAAGGGCTTCCAAAAGCATCCCTCTATTGGGTTCCTCCTTATTTTTCTTTTGTCTTCCAAGGCTGGACTCTAGAGTGATGGATTCAGGGTTTGCTTTCAGGTATTTCGATAGCTGTTGGAGTGGTTAAGAATCACTGTCAATTCCCTCTCAAAGGCTTCTAGAGAGGGGGAAAAAACAAATTTATCCATCATTTTAGAAGAATAGCTGGCTGCCTTCCTTAACTACAGCTTGGTACCACCGTATTGGAGACCAAGACCTGAAGTCTCACATCTAAGCAGTACTTTCTGGTTAGGAACAAAATCATCAATGAGAAATAATTGTCTAAATAACTTTTTTATATGGACTTAAGCCTAATGTCTGGGGAATGTAATCCCCTGAACTCTGAAAGAAATACACTGATGACTTTACTCTTTGGTTATACTTTCATTTTGGTTGTTAAGGTCATACAGTTGCCCCAAATATATCAATTTATTTTTACACTTAAGATCATTTGAGGATCTGTTTCTCAGGGGTCACAAGGGCTTGGGAGGAGCTCCTGGATCCTTTGTTTTACCAGTTGCATCTATATGAAAATAAGTCAAAGGTCCTGCTCGACCATGCCTGGATTTACTTGGAAGAATGAATGAGATGGTTCTTCTGAGTTGACCCCCCTCTTTGTAGACTGGACACTGATTCAAGTCCATCTCGTGGGGTCTCCATGGCCTCACTGAACAAGAGGACAGGTGACTCACCACAGTTACAGGATATTTTGAGAGATGTTCCATAGTGCCCTGGAACTTAGTCGACCTTGGAGAGCAAGGGGTAAAAACCATCCTTTAAGACTCTCTGACCACATTAGAATAGGCCTCAAAGTAAGGCTGTTAAACATCCAATAAGGTTATTTCCACCAGTCTGTTACTTTTAATTATCATGTGCTATGTAGATAAGGCTTGGGTAAAAAAAAAACAAATATTCTCAGATAAACCTTGACTAGATATATATTTTATTCCTTAATCTAGTTGATTAAACTATGACCATAGAAATTTTAATATTATGTATATATTATTTTTTTCATCTTTTATATATCATAACACATCTAAAGAGACTTTCATCACTTGCTTAGGATTTCTCTTTTATTCTCTCTATATTGGAAAATATCTCCATTTCCCATATCCTTTTAACATCTTTTACATTCTCATTTTCTTTTTTGTTTAAATAATTATGAGACAAAATAGCATTAACAAATTTTCAATCTGTTGTGAGACTTCTTTTCCTGGGGATGCTAAGCAATGCTTATTTCTTTTCAAGGTCCTAGTGTCAAGCCAATATTTGATTATAGTTTTACTTGGGGAACCAAAGAATTTATTTATCTTACTTACCAGATAACTGAGGGGTTGCTGAGGTGTATGTATGACATGATGGTATGCACACTGGAAAGCCTTAACCCAGCATGGGTCATGGCCTTCTGTTCCTAGCCTTCCCCAGACTGCTTACTTTAGCCCTCCCCAAATCCAGGAGACCATGTATGATTAGGATCAAAGTATATACAGTTGGCTGGGAAGAGTGGCCAGATAATGCTATGAGGGTCCAATGACCTTGCTTGGCTCTCCTTTAATGAATGAGTACAACCATCAACAAGCCCAATTGTGACAATATTTAGAGATCAGGGTCAGCTGAAGACGTGATGATGGTAGTTATGTCATGCAGAAGGAACTACTGTAGAGCATCAACTTATTAAAAGGTCCTGGAATTTTAAAGGATTGGTGCTAGGATCCACATATGGGGGAGACCATACGTCGTTTGTTTTTCTGAGTCTGTGTTACTTCACTTACTATAACAGTTTCTAGATCCATCCATTTACCTGCAAATTTCATTATTTCATCTTTCTTTACTGCTGAATAGAAGTCCTTTGTGTAAATATACCATATTTTTGTTAACAACTCGTCAGTTGAGGGGCACTTAGGTTGCTTCCATCTCTTATCTATTGTGAAAAGAGCAGCAACAAACACGGTTGTACAAGTGTCTCTAAAATAGGATGAATCCTTTGTGTATATGCCAAGGAGTGGTATAACCAGATCATATGGTGGGATCATTCTGTATTCTTTAAGAGCTCTCCACACCGTTTTCCAAAGAGGTTGCACGAATTTGCAATCCCACCAAAGTGCATGAGCATTCCCCTTTCTCCACATCTTTGCCAGTTTTTGGTACCATTTGTTCTCTTGATCCTAGCCAGTCTGATTGGGGTAAGATGATACCTTAAGGTGGCTTTAATTTGCGTTTCCCTGATTACTAATGATGTTGAACACTTTTCAAGATGTTTCTTAGCCATGTTTCTTTCTTCCTTTGAGACCTCTTTGTTTAGATCTTTAGCACATCTTTTAATTGGGCCATTTGGTTTCTAGGTTCTTTGTTTCTTGAGTTTATTATATATTCTGGATGTTAAATGCCTGTCAGATTTGTCACTAGTGAAGACTTTTTCCCATCCTGTGGGTTTTCTCTTCCCTTTTTTGATTGTTTCTTTAGCTGTACAGAAGCTTTTTAGTTCAATGAGGTCCCACTCTTGATTGCTGACCTTAATTCCTGAGAAACTTCTGTCTGATTTAGAAAATTCTTTCCTATACATATATCTTGCAAGTTACTGCCAATATTTTCTTCTCATAATTTCAGGGTTTCAGTTTCACATTGAGGTCTTTGATCCATTTAAATTTGACTTTTGTACAAGGTAAAAGATAAGGATCCAGTCTCATTCTTCTGCAGATGGAGATCCAGTTTTGCCACCACCATTTGTAGAAGATGCTGTCTTTCCTCCATTGTGTGCTCTTGGCAACTTGTGAAATATCAGGTGGCTGAAATTGCATATACTCAGATTTGGATCTTCAGTGGTGTTCCATTGATCTATGGGTCTATTTTTGTGTAAGCACCATGCTGTTTTTATGATGATAGCTCTGTAGTATACTTTGAGTTCTGGTATAGTAATCCCTCCAGTGTTGCTCTTTGTACTCAAGGTTGCTTTGGCTATCTGGGGTCTTTTGTGTTTCCATATGAATTTAAGGATTTTTTTCTAATTCTGAGAAGTATGTCATGGGGATTTTGATTGAGATTGCATTGAATCTATATATTTTATTGCTTTTGGTAGGATGGTCACTTTCACATTATTAATTCTTCCAATCCATGAGCATGGGAGGTCCTTCCATTTCCTAGTGTCTTCCTCAATCACTTTCTTTAATGATTTAAATTTTTCATTGTAGAGATTCTTGATGTCTTTGATCATATTTAATCTAAGATACACACACACAAACACACACACACACACGTATATATTTTGTAGTAATTGTGAATGGGAGCGTTTTCCAGTATTCTTTCTCCAATTGCTTGTTAATTGTATATAGAAAGGCTACTGATTTTTGTAGATTGATTTTATAATCTACCACTATACAAAAGTGTTGATCAGTTCTAGGACTTTTCTGGTGGAACCTTTGGGATCTCTTAGGTATAGTATCATATCAACTGCAAAAAAAAAAAAAAAGGATATTTTGACCTCTTCTTTTCCAATTAGTACTCCTTTAATTTCCTTCTCCTGTCTTATTGCTCTAGCAAGAGTTTCAAGCACTATGTTGAAAAGGAGTGGAGATAGTGGACATCCTTGTCTGGCTCCTGATTTTAATTGGAATACTTCCAGTTTTTCTCCTTTAGAATGATGTTGGCTGTAGGTTTGTTTTATATGGCTTTAATTATGTTGAGGTATGTTCCTTCCAGTCCAATTCCCTCTAGGACTTTGAACATAAATGCATGCTGAATTTTGTCAAAAGACTTTTCTGCCTCTATTGAGATGACAATGTGGTTTTTGTCTTTGAACCCATTTATGTGATTAATGATGTTTAATGACTCGCATATATTGAACCAGCCCTACATTTTTGAGATAAAGCCTACTTGATCATGGTGAATGATCGTTTTGATGTGTGTATGCAGTTTTCAAGTGTTTTGTAGAGAATTTTTGCATCTATGTTCATTAAAGATATGGGTCTGTAGTTTTCTGTTTTGGTTGTGTCTCTACCTGGTTTAGGTATTAGAGTGATGTTGGCTTCACAGAAGGAGTTTGGAAGGACTCCCTCTGTTTCTATCATTTTGAATAATTTCAGTCGTATTTGTTAGAGGTTTTCTTTAAAAGTCTGGTAGAATTCTTCTGTAAATCCATCTGGACCTGTGCTTTTTTTTATTTGGGAGGCTTTGTATTACTGTTTCATTTTCCTTATATGTTATGGGTCTGTTTAAACTGTTGATCTCTTTTTGGTTTAACTTTGGTGGTTCCCATGATTCCAGATATCCATCCATTTCTTTTAGATTTTCAGATTTAGTAGCATATAGGTTTTTAAAATATCCCCTTATAATTGTCTGGACCTTTTTGGTGTCTGTTTTAATTTTGTTGATTTGGGTTTGCTATTTCTTTTTCTTTTGGTTAACTGAGCTAAGGTCTATCTTGTTTAGCTTTTCAAAGAACCATCTCTTAGATTCAGTGATTCCTTGTATTGTTTTCTTTGTTTCTGTTTCTTTAATTTCTGGTCTGATTGTTATTCTCTTCTGCTGGGTTTGGGTTTCATTTGTTCTTGCCTTTCCAGTGCCTTGAATTGCAGTGTTAGGTCATTTTTTGGCTCTTTCTAATTTTTTAATGTAGGCACTTAGAGCTATAAACTTCCCTCTCAGGACTGCTTTTAATGTGTTCCAGAGGCTGTGTTGTGTTGTATTGTCCTCTTCGTTGAATTCCAGGAAATGTTTTATTTCTTTCTTAATTTCTCCTTTCACCCACTCATTGTTTAGGAGTGTGTTGTTTAATCGCCATGAGTTTGTGTGGTGCCTAGGGTTTTGTCTAGTGTTGATTTTGAGCTTTATTGCACTGTGGTCCGATAGAATGCATGGAATTATTTCAATATTTTTTTGTATTTGTTGTTTGTTTTGTGGCCCAGTATGTGGTCAATTGTTGAAAAAATTCCATGGGGTGCTGAGTAGAAAGTGTATTCTTTGGTGCTTAGGTGGAATATTCAAAAGACGTCTGTTACGTCCATTTGATTTATGGTATCATTTCATGCAGATGTCCCTCTGTTTATTCCTTGTCCAGTTACTTGTCTAATGGAGAAAGTGAGGTATTGAAGTCCCCCACTATTACTGAGTAGGGGTTAATATGTGTCTTAAAGTCCTGTAGTGTTGTTTTTATGAATTTAGATGCACCAGAGTTTGGTGCATATATGTTAAGGACTGTAATATCTTCTTGGTTAACTGATCCTTTGCACAGAATGAAGTGACCCTCCTTATCTCTTCTGATTAGTTTTACTTTGAAGTCTATTTTTCAGATATTAGAATTGCAACCCTTGCTTGTTTCTTAGTGCCATTTGCTTGGAATATTGTTTTCCATCCTTTTATGTTAAGGTAGTGCCTGTCCTTGAAGTTGAGATGGATTTCTTGCAGACAGAAAAATGATGAATATTTTTTCTTAATCCATTCACTTAGCCTGTGTCTTTTGACTGGGGAGTTCAGTCCTTTGATATTTAAGGTAATTATTGAAAGATGTGCATTGGCTGCCATCATTTTTATTGCTGTTTTTTGTTCTTTATCTAATTTTGTGTTTCCTAGATTATACCTTTATTTATTTTCTTTTGTTGCTCCTGGGGTATAGTTGTTTCTCTCTCTTCTCTCTGTATTGCTTCAAGTATTCTTTGTAAGGATGGTTTTGTGGACCTGTATTCTTTCAGGCTATTTGTGTCATGGAAGATTTTTCTTTCCCCCTCAACTATAGTAGACATTTTTGCTGGGTAGAGTATTCTGGGCTGGCATCTATTGTCATTTAGAACTGGAAATACCTTGGTCCAGGCTCTTCTGGCTTTCATTGATAAGTCAGCTGTAATTCTGATGGGCTTTCCTTTGTATGAGACTTGTTGTTTATCTTTTGCTGCTTTCGGTAGTCTCTCTTTGTTCTGTACATTTAGTGGTTTTACTAAGATATGGCATGGGTAGTTTCTTTTCTAATCCTGTCTGTTTGGTGTTCTATGTGCTTCCTGTATTTGTATGGGGAAGTCTTTCCTTAATTTCATGAAGTTCTCTTTTAAGATGTTGTTTAAGAGCTGGTCAATACCATTTACCTGAAATTCTCCTTCCTCTATTTCTATGATCAGTAGATTTGGTCTTTTCATGGTTTCCCACATCTCTTGCATATTCCGTTCCTGTGTTTTTTAAAAATTTTCCATAATCTTTGCTTGAGTGGTCCAATTCATCAACTTTATACTCTAGTGTTGATATTCTGATTTCCATTTCATTCATTCTATCAGTGAGGCTTTCCCCTGTTGTTTAAAGCTGGCTTATTGAGTTTTGCACTTTCTTCTTCATTTGTGCCTGAGTTTTATTCAATGTTTCTATATCATTTGTGAATTCATTCAGAAGTTTATTGCTATCTTCTTTTAGCTCTTTGATTTATTTGTTCGTGTGTTCTTTAAAGTCGTTGAATTCCTTGATCATGTTTATGTTTGTTCTTTTAAATTCAGTGTCCTGGGTAATCTCTAGGGGGTTCTTCTAGTAGAACTCTTCTACAGCATTGGTGGAATTTGGTGGTGACTTAGTGTTTTGGCTTTCCATTTTATTATTCTTTCGTTGTGATTTTGGCATGTGAATTTCTTTTGTTGTTTATGATTCTGATATGAGAATTAAGTTGAAATATGCTTTTGTTTGTATTATCTGGGTGCCTAGCTCCTTTCTTTATTGGTTATGCAAAGCTGGTTGGTGCAGGATTCAGATTCTCTCAGGTTTAATTTGGAGGGAACTGATGGCTTCAGATCAGCTATTCAGGAGTACCCATAGAAGCCCAATTCAGGTTCCAGTCAGGTACACTCAGGCTTCCTTCACCATGTAGAGGGAGGATCCAGGGGTTCTCAAGCAGTCCCCTGCATTCTCAGGCCCTCTGACTGAGGGAGGCCAGAAGGAGGCCAGAACTCATCACTCTCTGGTGGTCTGCTGAGATCAGAGTGGCTACACCAAGAAAGAGACTTGATAGGCTGACTAGACTCCAGTGGATGAACTTGCACTAAGGGACATCTGGGTACACAAACTTAACTTTACTTGTATATTAAGATATGGAAAAGAACACCTATTTTTATAAAAATTATTTCTGTAAATATAAAAAGAAAAATGAACATAAATGATGCTTATTTCATGAGTGAGAGAATAAAAAATTAATTATATGAATTATAATTAGAATGGTAGTAGGTGATGACCCATTTGTCATGTCTTGTAGTTAAAACTGTATTCCGTTTCATGTATGTTTCATAATTTATTAAGAGATGGTTTTGATAATAATGGTTGACACTAATAGTTCATCTTGCATATAACCCATGCATAGTGTTCATAGAACCAAAAGTTGCATACTTTCTGGCCCACATATTCAGTACCTGATCTTAGTCAAAAGACTTAGAGGTGACAGTCAATATATTTAAAAAGAAATGCTTCATCCTCATTAATATATACAAAATTTAAACAAGTAATTCATTCCAATTCATAGTTCATTTAAACATACATCACAAATTTCATTTGAGTTTGAAATAGTAACTTAGGGAAAATCTGATTTATATACAAAACTATTTCATGTGTTACCAATATCTTAATATTTTGGTAATCCTTTGTTTATTAACATTTTGTGCATTTCATACAGAACAGCTAAATCTTATGACCATATGGAAACAGAGTAATCATTCTTACATGAAATATGATTGACTGAGAAGCTTCAATTTTGACGTTTTTGGATATTCTGACATTTTTTTACTCTTATGCTTGAAGTATTTTTATCTTTTAGATATTTCTATATCATAGCTGTCCAAGTGAATTGATTTACGTGTAATCTGTTACTTCAAAGTACATACACATGATAAATTGACATGATGGAACACATAGAAATTTATAATTTTTCTGTGTTTGTTCTCTGAGAAAAGCTCAAATACTCAATAAAACATGAAATTATATGTAATATGTAACAAATTACATAAATGATATTTACTTCGGAATGAAATTCACCTGCTCATCTGTCTCCCATCTGTGTTGGAAGGGAGCTATAAGAAGATAACATATCTCTGAAATAAAGTATGATATGTATTAATTGTTATGTATTAGCAGGATTTTTACTCACTAACTTATTTCGGAAGTTTCTTCCTGTTAGCACATTCTCCTTTCCAATCATGCGATGTTTTGATAAGATTATTTTTGTGCCACATTATTCTTGCTTTTGTGCCTGTTCATGAATACCTTCTATATAGCTTTTAGGAAAGAATTTTAAAAGGTGGGATTATATCCTTTATACATTTTTATCTGTCATGTAACACTCAGAATTTTTCCCACATTTTTGAAAAGACATCAGTTCATATCACACACTATCTTTGAAAGCCATCACAATGTTATCATCTTCTAGGCTTCTGCATTCTACCAGTGAGCTTAAAGTAAGGGAGAGAATTGAAAATCTCTGGCATCAAATGTCATGGGTTCACATCTTGGAGAGTGTAAAGTCAAAATAAGCTTACGAAAGCAAGTCACTGGTGTAGGCTGTGAATAAATAACAGGGAATGTCCTCAGAGACTCCTTTTCCCAAAAAGAGCTTTTGTTGTAGTCAAAGTAATGGACACGTTGAAGATAAGTTGATATGAGTTTGTCCTCAAGGTTGCTTGCCTCACTAAGCTGCTAACACATGCACACACACACAGACATACAGACATACACAGACACACACAGACACACACAGCCACACACAGACACACACAGTGAAATAAAATAGTAACAATGGATAGAGTGAAAGCAGAGAAGTGATTAAAAAGACAAGAAAAATAGGGATTATATTGTGGAAGAAAACTATTTATGCTAAGTTACCACATTTAAAAAATGTAGAGGCTCTATAGTTCTTTTTCCATAAAACTGTAATAGAAGTATAATTACTTCATAGTGACAAACACATGTTCGGTTAATAATTTCTAATTAATAATTAGAAATAATTTCTGCATTAGAAAGAAAGAGAAATATTGGTCAATAATTTTGGTGGTGTTATAATACATACATTTAATGTGGATTCATTTAATAAAGTACATTTTAGTGGATTTTACTTAAAACCTAAACAACATAAAATAATTGTGATTTAGTTATAATACAGAGATGCAAAAATCAAATTAAAGATAAACAAAACTTGGAGGATGAACATAGGACTCTAGTAACTGATATAGTAGAAATCATAAACCAATAATTCTCTAATTAACAATGAAAAATTGCTATTTTATTTTCCAAATTTAAAATTCAAAACAAATAATTTAAGTATTACATTTAAAAACATAAATATAATCCCTAATAATTTTACACATTTGAAAATTGAAAAATGAAAAACTCATATATATGAACAATAACTAAAATATAATAAGTAAATATGCATGAAGTTAATATGCACTTTATTAACATGCAGGTGATTTAACTTACTTATTGAAAAAGCATTAATATTTGAAACATACAAAATTTTAGTGGTCCATAATATATCTGATAGTACTATAAATATATAATTTGTTAACTAGATACAATGTGGAATCAACCTGGAAAAGGAATTTCAGTGCAGAATTAGGGAGACTAGGTGAGCTTAACGCATATCTGTGTGGTATTATCTTGATTATGTTAACTGAGGTGCGAAGATCTACCCTGAGGGTATGTGGCACTATTTCGTGGCTAGACCCTGGATTGAACGTAGAGGGGCAAGTGAACTGACCACTAGGAGGCTTAATTCATTTCTGTATGCTCTTGAGTGTAAATGTAACGTGAATAGTAGTTTTAATATCTGAATGCCATGACTTACCCAAAAATGACAGAATTTGGAATAATGATCAAAATATACCCTTTCTCCCCTCAGTAGCTTATATCAGGGTGTTTTATTACAGAAGTAGGAAATAAAGCTAAGATAATAAATAAATGATTTCAAAGAATTTGTATTAATAAATAAATGATGAAACTATTAATATAATATTTCTCCCAAAAATGATTTGTAGATAATTATAAAAGCAAGTGGAAAATTAGCAAAAACAGAGCTTAGAATGTTAAACTGGCAAATGGTCAAGCTTATAAATACATATGAATAATTTTTATAGCAAACTAATGAAATGAGGAATAGTTCCTTATCAATTTTCATGTAAGAAACATAGTTTTTGTTTTGTGATTATCATCTCAATAAATATTCATAGTGGCAGTCAATAAAACTAAATAGGTCAAATTTTCTTTCTAGCAATCCCAAAACAATCAAGTGGAGTACTATTACATTCAGAGTTCAATGAGAGATTAAGTTACCAAGCAAATACATAAAAACATACACTATCACTAACTCAAAATCAATAAAACAAAAAAAATAAAATGGAAAATAACTAATCTAAAAGTTAATACTGAGAGTGGGGTGTTGCTGTGAAGAATATGACAGTGTTGGCTTTTGCAGTAATGTAGTTGATTTGAAATCTTGGAATAAAAAAAATTCTTTTCACTATTTTATTTATTTTTATTTTATGTGTATAAATGTATTGCCTGCATGTATGTAAGTGCACCAGTGTCTCACAATGCCCACAGAGGTCAGGAGAGGGTATCAAATACTCTGAAACTATATTTGCAGAGAGTTATTAGCCTCCACTCTTGTTCAGTTACCTTTCTTACACAGCTCAGATCCACCTTCCTCGGGATATAGACACCTGCAATAGCTTCTGCCTCCCTCCATCAAACAGCAATTAAGAAAAGGCCTCATAGACATGCCACAGACCAATCTGATGAAGTAAATTCCTTAGTTGAGGTTCCATCTTCCCAAGTGACTCTAGGTTTGTGTTAAGTTGACAGTTGAAGCTAGCTATGACAGTATGTAAATCCAATTGTAATATATTTGGGTAAAACAAATGTGTTAGGATTATGAAAATTCAATGTTAGTTAAGGATGAGGAAGGCAAAAAATTATCTACAGAAAACGGTGTATTTTTTACTCATTGGAAATTATTTCTGTATGACACTGCAATTATGAACAGATTGATATAGGAAGTTTTAGCATTTCCATGAGTTTACCAGAGCCTTTCTAGGCTCTTGGTGAACTTAGCCTGTGGGTCTAGGGCCTTGGGAAACTTGATGGTGACCAAAGGCTGCTAAAGCCAGTGACTTTTGGATTCTTGTCCCTTGATTTCCAGCAATCAAATTCATAGACCACACAAGGTGAATATTAGATTAATATATATACATTCATAGATGAGAGCTCAATAGAAAGAGAAGACAGAGAGACTACAAGTAGAGTTGGTCCCCAGGGATGGTGTCCCATCAAGGTGGTAGTCTAGAGCCTTTTAAAGAAATTATGGGAGTTTCTGTAGTGACACATTGGGTGGGGGATGGGCTGATGAGGCCAGTAAGCTGAACCTTGAGGTGTGTGGTTCTTTCTCTCATTTTCAGTCATAACTTCACATATAGCTTCCAGGCCAGGGTAAGAGACAAGAAGATACCAGGAGCCAGAACTCTTTTCTGGCATTACTCTTCTCCAGCCAGAACATTCTCAAAATTGCTATTTTGGAATCCCTGCCCTACCTGACCAGTTTCTAACTATTGTTCTCATCAATATGTAACTATAAACTTAATAAAGCTCATAAAGTACAGGGCCCCAACAGGGAAAAACTATTGTGTTTAGGTAATAGTAAAAATATATTAATGTGGTTCATCAATTGTAGCAAACAGGGCTAACTCTTAGATGGAATGCTAATAATGAAGGTTTATGTCTATAGGGGTATAGAGCAACTACTGAAAATTGCCTTAGCATCTGCTCAGTTTCATTGTATACCTAAAATGCTGAAAATGAAGTGTATTTTAAAAATCCTATGAGCTGAGAATGATTTAAGATCAAGTGTAATAGAGGAGCTATAAAAGGGCATTTGAAGGCTATCAATATAGCCTAGTTACTACAGTGTTTCCCTGGAATTCACAAAGCCCTGTGTTCCATCACCAGTATGACATAAACTTGGTGCGGTAGCACATGACTGCATTTTAATTTGGGGGGTAGACACAGTATGATCAGAATTTCAAGATCATCCTCAGTCACATAATGAGTTAGAAGAAAGCCTGAGCTTCATGGAGCCCTATCTCAATAAAGCAAAAGTGAGCTGTGACACAAAGTGAAATAGTATTAAAGACATCCTTACCTTTACAAAACAATACACATGCCTGCACAAATGCAGAGGATGTATGACCCGAAGACTGAGGCAAAAATTTGAAAACTTTAGTTACTAGTTTTATTTGATCTCCTCTCTCTCACTAGTCAATACTCAGCTAGCAAGGCACTGAATTCACTGTCCTGACTTGCTTCACCCACTTTATTTATAGAGATACAAGGCTCTGTATTGTATATTATGTGGCACGGTGTTTAATATTTCTTCAGAATGAATAAAAAGAACCAAACTCAGTGAGGTTGATGAGATTAGGCCTGAAAGTCAGAACACTCTTCACTGTGGCCGACTGGGCTTATTCTGAACCCCAAATATTGCCCTAAAGGAAAGTGAAGCAGCCAATGTTCTTAGTAGATGAGGCAGTAAATATAGCGGAGAGCTCAGGCTCAGGAGGCTAGGGAGGCAGGGCAAAAATGTATAAATATAGACACTATTTCTGATACGTGTTCTGTGTTCTTTAACAAATTAAATATTCATATAATTTTCCATAACTATGAATCTAGTGGCCAAGATGTTTTTTCTGTTTCTTTTACAATCTGAATGTGTTCTGAAATATTTTTTCTATATCAGTTTCATGATAAATTTCTGTACTATCAGTAGCTGTTACTAATTGTTTATAGTGTCACCAGTCCTCAGTTTTGTTGTAATGAAATCTAACTGTTCATTTCCTACAATCACCTTATCTCATTTTGATCTTTCCACCAAGTTAATACTTTCTTTAATTCTCTTTCTATTGTAAATACTTATAGTGATAATTCTATTTCTTCAGTGGATTTTTCTTACACAAAACGTAATTAAATTTTCCCAAGAACCTCTTATTCCCGTCTTCCCACTATCCCATGTTTTGTCTATATCTCTGAAATTTCCTTAATATATCTTAATTTTATTCATTTATCATAATTTTAAGGAAATTGTTCTATATATAATCTATATGGTGTGCACATATATGAATGCATTTTACGTAAATTTTTAAGAATAAAGATTTAGTATACATGCCACTTAATATGAACAACAAAATACCACCACAACCTTAGAAGCATTTACTATTTTATTCCATTATATACACATAAGAGATACCTACAATATTTCATTTTATAATATGACTCTTTTTTATAGCATTATCTAATTTCTATATTTCCTACAAAGTGTAGGGGTTTTTTAGTAACCATATTTAAATACAGTAAATATAGTTACATAATACAAATTTAATTTATAACTCAATATTTTTAGATTTACAGATGTTGATGATTATTACTATACCTTAATCTTTTTTGCTGTGTAATTTATATGTTTTTATTAAAAATATCTTGATTTCAATGTCTTGTTCATCATTCAGCATTTATCTCCTTTTGTCTTTCGCTCTTCTTCTTCTACATTTCTTCATGAGCATGTTGCACACGTGTTATATATGATATATAAATTGAAATGACATTATGAGGGGCTGTGCATATTTCACATTGCCAAAATAATAAAGACATTTTGGTGTTTTGAGAAAATGTCTGAATATGTAGCCATGACTGGGCTGGAACTCCTTATGTTACAAGAGGCTAGCCTGGAACTCATAAAGCTACTCCTGCTTCTCTCCTGAGTGCTAGAATTAAAGTCATGTGCTAGTACACTTGGTTAATAAAATCATTGTTAAATAATTGTCCCACTTTAAACTCTGAAAGAATGTACATAAAACAAATCCATGTTTGGGGACTCAGTGGTTAAAAACTCTGCTGCTCTTGCACAGGACCTAATTTTAGTTCCCAGCACCCTTACTGGATGACTCACTGTTGTCTGCAGCCCCAGAGCCAGAGGATCCTACACCTTCTTCTGGCCTCAGTCGTCAACTGCACCCATGTGTGCATTCCCCCACATGGAAAAACATGGATACACATAATTAAAAATAAAAATAAATCTTAAAAATATCCATATGGCTGAATGGAGAAGTCATAGATCCTAGAAAAAATCCTATGTCTGTCACATCCCTAGACAAATGTAATATCCTACTGTACGTTAAATACATATCCTTATATTTACAGACAAGTATACCTGTCACCACTCAACTGTAGCCTCATTTTGCAACGGATAGAGGCTAATACAAAGTTACACAACTACTCAAACAGAGAATATATGTCTGTGAGACGCCCAAACCTAAGTGATACATCTGTAATAGAACTTCTACACCTAAGGTTCACAGAACATAGTGGAGCAGGGGGTAGGGAGAATACTAATGCATTTCTCAACTCTCACCAGAGGAGCTTACTTGTGTAACAGAGGAAGATTAACACAGAAAGCCACAACTGGCCAAAATGTAGAGAATAAGAGACTGCAGAGTGTGTCTGTGGATAGGACTCCTATATTAAAATACACACATCCAGGTCTGTGAAACTTTTGCAGAAGAGAGGGTGGAAAGATTTTAAGAACTATGGTTGGTAGATGACCACAAGGAAATGGAGTTATCCAGACTTCTGGGAATTTGCTCATAAAAACTTACAGCAATAGTGGCAGCATACACAAGATCCATGCAAAATCAAACAAGAAAAAAAAAAGCATAGAACTGGGAAATGGGCAATGGGCAAGAATCCCCTATCTTACCAGTTAAATTATTGGCAGTTGACCACTGCTGGGTGAGGGAGAGTTGATATTAAGGGAGAGAATCTATATACACTGACCAGGCTGCAGTGGATGGACGTCCTGAGAGACACCTGGGGACAAAAACTTGACTCTATAGGCCTTAACATATATCATTAAATACACGAAATACAGCAGGGGGAATACAGGAAGTACAGATAGGGGAAAGGGGTCTACATATGATTAAGATGTATCGTATGAAATGCACAAAAATTCAATAAAAAATAAATATTGAAAAATATATAAAAAGAACATGTTGATCATCAATATATAATATCCTCACTATATTTATGAAGACTAAACCAATTATAATGCTCAGAACTAGAGGACATAGCAGGTGTCATCCCACTAATATGAGATACTCTTTTTAGCAAGTATTAATTTCTTTTTCCATTTTTACGTTAATATGGGCCTGGGTTACACTTGCAAATAACATCAGTCATACTAGCTGTGACCACAGACAGGGATTTGTTTGAGGAAGGGCATTAGATAGCTTATGAGAGCTAGAATCACTTGTGAAGCACTAACTGCATGCTACATCCACCTCTTCAGGGCTCCTCACAAAGTGAATTTATCACTGTTCTATCTCTTCAAGATGCCAGCTGACTGTGGCACTCCATGCTAGCGCCCCTTGTCAGACCAAAGGGACAAGCTAAACACCCATACCGCCCATACCGGAGTCAGTTCTGCATAGCAGGTGCTACTTCATAACCTCTCTTTCACCAAGTCCCATGAGTGAATGTGTGAAGCAGTATTGAGCCATTTGTCTTACTCCAAGAGTATCTGAGAATATGAATTTCTGATATTCTCTAAATACATAGATTGTTTAAAGCTGCTATCTGGCTATAGTGGTGTTTCCATACAGAGAGGTACTTGAAAAGACTCATCAACTGCTCCAAGTAAGAGGTCTCATTGCCTAACTTAATGGAGAAAAATGACTGCTAGTTGATGTTTTAAGTTATGGAAGTCAAGAAAATTTCCACTGTTTAACTTTATTCCAGTGGGTAGAAGCTCGTTCAAGATTGAGTGGAGGATACAGAGAACAATAAGAAATCATGCACTGGATTTTACCTGGAAGTGAGAGTGGTATCAGGAAAAAAGATCTTATTATTCCTTAAGCAACATATGAAAAGTATTAATAAAGTACTGAGGGAATGCACGGATGTAAACTCCTTCAGGTTGAGCAAGAAGAGTTTGTATTTGCTTGCTAACTAAGCAAATGTTTGTACAGGGATTTTTCACACTGAAACTGAAGATATTAAGTTAAATAACACATGTTACATGGAAATATTAAATTTTCACAGATATTGATGGATTGATTTGGGAATAATAGGTATTCATTTAAAAAATCTACATCTCAATTGATTTTCTCCCTTGCTATTATGCATAATATCTTCTAGTAATATGTAAACTAGTTCTCATGGAAGAGCCTTTCAGATCCTATCCAGACATAAAATCTAAGAACCACAATTATCAGCTGGGCAATATATCCCAAAGGTTCAATACTTGTACTTTTGTCATGGGGATATCCAACATCCGTTTATTTAGACTTATGGCCTGTTCAATGGGAAGAAATTCATGACTGGTACTATAAACCTAACCAACCAGCCATGGCTGAAGAAGTCATAGACCTTAAAGGAGAAACCATTTCTTCCATTGTCTAATCAGTATAGTTTCCACCTGTGTTATAAATATTCGTTCTTCAGTCTCTCTAAGTGTAGCTGTCATTTTTCATCAAATAAATTTCTTTTGGTAGCAGATAGAAGTTATTAGAAAGATCCATAACTGTTAAAAAATGTAAAGAAGGAGTGATTGTCGAGTTCCCCCTCCAACTGGTGCATCTACAATACCACCTGTACACCTAAGGCTCAGGGAACATGTTGTCAAAGGAAGCAGAAAGATCATAAGAGCCAGAAGATTAGACACCTGCTGCAAGATAGTATCTTCTAGATATGATGGGAATGCTGCATCTATGAAATCTTAAAATATGGTTGCTTAAACATACCTGTATAATGTGCACATCAATATACAGGCCCACATGGATGGGGAAAATTTCACAAAGCCCTATCCTTCTAGATGAAAAGCTGAGAGAGGGAGAACCAGTCTCATTTAAGGAGACAAGCCACCCTGATAGGTTATCCATTCACAATTGTTTACCCCTAAACCCATGTACAGAATAGCAACACTAAATAGAGTCAGTAGCTTGTGTGTGTGTGTGTGTGTGCGTTCATGTTTTTTTTTACAAAAATAATTATAGAAGATGTCGTAAATTTGAGGAGGAAACATGTGAGGAGTTGAAGAGGGAATGAGAGGGTTGGAAATGATGGAATTTCAGTATTCATGTGTAAAAATTCCAAAAAATAAAAAACGAAATTTAAC
>NW_008331140.1:1060411-1073358 GCF_000622305.1 Nannospalax galili
TGACAAAAATTTATAGAAGATGTCGTAAATTTGAGGAGGAAAAATGTGAGGAGTTGAAGAGGGTATGAGAGGGTTGGAAATGATGGAATTTCAGTATTCATGTGTAAAAATTCCAAAAAATAAAAAACGAAATTTAACTAAATCTATGTTATATAACAGCAGAGATAATTTTTTCATGTTGATCATTTTAATAACATTAGTGTCTAGCAAAATTTAGTGTCATAGCTTGAATAATGCCTCCTCTTCCAGTTAAAATCATGTTTTCCATGGCTAACTCTGTGTATCTCGGAATGGAACTCTCTTTTAACAGTGTCTTTTTTAATGAAGCAATTAAAATGTAGACTCTAATTCAATATGACTAGTTTAGCACAGAGACACTTAGAAAATAACCACCACATAAGTGCTTTTGAGAAGGAAGCCATCTGCAAGCCACACACAGTGGCCTTAAAAGAAAGCAAGCTTGCCAATAACATGATAATTGACCTCTAAAATCTTGAATTATGAGAAAACACACTTCAACTGCTTGAACCAACAGTGTACGGAAATTTGTTAAGCAGCACTCACAAAATAATGTGGTTAATGTTGTCTGTGTTTTAAGCTTTTACTGTCTTAATGGGTGTGAAATAGTGTCTATTTTCAATTTTATGTTCTTTTTCTTCTTACTTGCAAATTTGAACATATTTTCAAATGTTCATTGACCATATTTTGCTCCACTTATGTGAGAAATCTTTCTATTACTTTGGTCCATTGACATACTGTTGGTTTATTTATCATCTACATCTTGATTTGTACTGTTATTTTAATTCTTTTTAAAAAGCATTTAAAACAATAAATCTTTGCAATTACATATATTATAAATAGTTTAAGTTGTGAAATGCCTTTCTTTATCAAGTATACATTTTGTGCCATATGTATGAAATCTGGTCATAGAGATAATCCCACATGTATTTATAAAAATAAAAATATTATTTCATATTTACATAAAATAGCTGTAATTATATTTGTGTTGTTATGAATGTGCAATTTATATTTTGCTCTATGAATAACCAGATATTCCCATTTTACATATTAACAGTTCCCATGTATTCTCACAGAGAAATAAATAGACATGGCAGCTCACACTTATAATCTCATCATTTAGAAGGCTGAAGCACGAGGATTGACATGAGTATGAAGCAAGCTTGATATACATAGCAAGTTCCAGGGAAGCGTCTACTGTAGATTGTGACCCTGTCTTCTCAAAAAAATAAACTCACCACTGATAAACAGATAGCTAAATAAAAGTCCATGGTCTCTATTCTAATCTATTCACAGATTTCTTTATAGTCCATATGAAGCCTATTTTATTGCCTTATAATTTTTTCCATAATTTCTTGACTGCTGGAAAGAAAAACAGGAAGATTCCTTCTGCTGCAATCTTTTTTAAAAATTGAATATTGTGAATTTGATGCAGTGTATTTTTGTTATATTTAGACACTCGCCCCTATCTGCACCACTCTTATAGCCTACTCCTCCTCCGGTGGATTTCATATACTCTGTCATATATGTTAAGGCCTAGCCAACTAAGTTTGTGTCCCCAAATGTCCTTCAATGTGCATCCATTCACTGGAGCCTGGTTAATGGACGTAGTGTCACATCCTTAGAGAAAACTAAGTCTCCTTCTGACAGTAGCTACTGATTTCCAATAGTTCCTCAGCTAAGTTTGTGGTTTCTTATCAACTTTTTCTCTTCTATGTTGACTTTGTTTTGAGCTTGCATGGTTCTTGTGCATGCTGTTACTATTGCTATAAGTTCATATGAGCAAGTTCTCAGAAGCCTGGAAAATTCTGTTTCCTTGTGGACAACCACCACTTCTTACTCCTACAATCTTTCCAGACCTTCTTCCCCAATGGTCCCTTATCCTTCAGTGGCAGAGATTTGATACATGTTTCCTATTCAGAGTAAGCACTTTGCAGTCTCTTTTTCTCTATACTTTGGCCATTTGAAACTCTCTGGGTTAATCACCACATGCAGCACGAGGAACCACCACTGGAGAAAGTGTGGAAGATGCATTAATATTCTTTCTTTCTCCTGTTCCACTGTTTTCCCTGAAGCTTTTGTGTAGAGGTTGCACTGTAGATATGTCACTTAGGGCTTAGCGCCTCATAGACACTTATTCTCTGCATTTGACTACTTGTGGAACATTGAACTCATCTCCCTCTGTTGCAAAAACGAGCTTCTTTGATGAATGGTCAGAGATTCACTTCTCGATAAATATAAAAACATATATCTAGAGTAAGAAATTACAATGGTCTAGGAATTTAAAAAAAAAGTAGGATTCCTCTAGGATCTATGACGTCTCCAGCCATGTGTATTTGGTTATATTTACAGATTCACACATGACTTCATTCCCATTGAGCAGGTCTTAATTCCATTTTGATAGCTGTTGATTACCCCTGAGATAAATGTACTACTACTGCACAAGTAGAGATTATTTGCTAGCCTGGTCATTGTTGTTGTTCATAGACAGTGCAGTTAGGTTGAATCACATACTGGTTTTCTTTCTTATCATTTTGTATTTGATACTATGAGAGCTAGTCTTCAGGGAAGATGCTTCCAGATCAGGTCCAGCTTGAATGCTCCAAGTCCTGTGTCCGAAGTATATACTTTCTTCAGGAATATGGTCCTGCTTTCAAGTTTTTGTAGGTAAACAATGGTTGTAGAAATAGACTGGGTTATTTTAGGAGACTCTTATAGACTGTCGTGACAAACTCAAAGGGATTTTCCCTGTCTGGCACTGTGTGGTTTGCCTGTGTATTTTTCAGTAGGCATTTGAACTAGCATATTTCTATCCTGTATGTCACACCACCTTAATGCTGTTTACCTCTCCTCTCTCTCCCTCTGTAAAACACTCTCTATTCCCTGCCCAGTTAAAGTAGATCTCATTTTCCCCATTTCCACCTAAATAACACCTGTCTCCTTCTACTCCCTCTCTTGCTCCTTCTTCCAATTTAACCCCATGATTCCATTTTCCTGGTTCCTGTGATTACAGTGGGACTCACATGTAAGGATTTGTCATTAAGATCCACAAATGAAAAAGAACATATGTCCCTAGTTTTTCTGAGTCTGTGTTAATTCACTTGGTGTAAAAGTTTCCACATACAAACGTTTCCTAGCAAATTTCATGATTTCATCTTTCTTACTGTTGAATAAAACTCTTTCATGTGCAGGACCTACCACATTTTCATTGTCCACTCATCAGTTGAGGGGAATTTAACTTGTATCTATTTCTGAGCTATCATGAAAAAAGCAGCAACAAAATGCCTGAACAAGTATCTCTGCAGGAGTATGTTGAGTCCTTTGGGCATATGCCAAACAGTGGTTTAACAAAATCACATTGTAGATTTATTTTTAGTTTTCTAAATATTCTGCATACTGATTGTTACAGTGGTTGTACCAGTATGCAGACCCACTAGGAGTAAATGAGGGTTTCCCTTTCTTCATACCTTCATCGGCATTTGGTGTCATTTGTTCTCTTGATCTTCTCCATTCTGACTTGGTAAGAAGAAATATTAAAGTGCTTTTTGTTTGCATTTCCCTAATTACTCAGTATGTCGAACACTTAAGGTATTTATTAGCCATTTTTATCCCTCTATGTGATAACTTTCTGTTCATAACCATAGCCAATCTTGACTGGGTAATTAGTTTTCTTAATTATTTGTTTTTTGATGTTTTATATATTCTGGATATTAATTCTCTGTCAGATGTATAGGAGTGAAGTTCCTTTGCTGTAGAGCAGCTTTTTAATTTAATGAGGTCCTATTTGTCAAGTGTTCATCTTACGTCCTGAGAAACTGAAGTCTGACTTAGAAAGTGCTTTCCTGCACCTGTACTTCTCAGGATATTGCCTATATTTTCTTCTAACAGTTTCAGGATTTCAGGTTTGACATTGAGGTCTTTGATCTATTTGGAGATGACTTGTGTGCATGGTGACAGATAAGGTTCTTTCATTTTTCTACAGGAGGAGGTCAAATTTTCCCAATATCATTTCTTGAAGATACTGCTTCTTCTCCAGTGTATATTCTTGACAACTTTGTCAAATATTAGGTTTCTGAATTTCCGTGCACTAATATTTGGGACTTCTATTTTGTTCCATTGATCTATGTATCTATATTTTTGTGCCAACACCATGCTTGTTTTTTAAAATATTTTATTTACTATTTTTATTTTATGTGTATGAGTATATTGCCTGCATGTACGTGAGTGCACTCATGTCGTGCAATGCTTTGGAGGTCAGAAGAGGGCTTCAGATCCCCCTGGAACTGTAGGTAAGCTCTGGCTGCCATGTGGATGCTGGGAATAGAACTGAGGTCCTCTGCAAGAGCAGTCAGTGCTCTTAACCGCTGAACCATCTCTCCAGTTCATCACCATGCTGTTCTATATGACTCTAGCTCTGTAATATAGTTTGAGATCTGGTATGGTAATCCCCACAGCATTACTCTTTGTGCTTAGTATTGCTATGGTTATGGTATTGTTTGTGATCTCATATGGATTTTAGGATTTTTTTTTCAATTTCTATGAAGTATGTCATAGGGATTTTGATATGGTATTGCATTGAATATGTAAGTTGCTTTTGGTAGGACGGTACTTTTAAAAATATTAATTCTGGGGCTGGAGAGATGGCTCAGTGGTTAAGAACACTGAATGTTCTTGCAGAAGGCCTGGGTTCAAATCCCAGCACCCACATGGCAGCTAACTACGGTCCATAACTACAGTTCCAGGGGATCTGGCCTCCTCTTCTGTTCTCCGTGGGCATTGCATGACAAGGGTGCACTTACTTACATGCCGGTATAACACTCATACACATAAAATAAAAATACTAAATAAAATATTTTTAAAAAATATTAATTCTACCAATCCATGAGTACAGGAAGTCTTTCTATCTCCTGGCGTTCCTCTATATCCTTCTTCAAAGATTTAAATTTTCATTGCAGAGGTCTTTAATGTCTTTGGTTGAATTTATTCCATGAAATTTGTATATGATAAGACTCGTGGTTATGGTAAATTTATTTTGTATCATGACTGCTGAAAGTGTTGATCATTTCTAGAAACTTCTAATAGATTTCAGGGAATCTCTTCTGTGTAATATCATAGCATCTGCAAATGAAGATAATTTGACTTCATCTTTTCCAATTAGTTCCCTTTTACTTTACTTCTATTTTTTTTATTCCTCTAGTTATAGAGGAGTAGGAATAATGGGCAGTCTTTCCTTGTTCATGACTTAGAATGATGCCTACTATGGGTTTGTTGTGTATAGCCTTAATTATGTTAAAGTACTTTTACTATAATCCACCGCCCTCTAGAACTTTTATTATGAATGCGTGGTGGATTTTTCAAAGGCCTTCTGGTGTCTATTGAGATGATCATGTAATGTTTTATTTTAAGACCATTTAAATGATGTATTCCATTTAATGATACGTGTTTTGAAGAATCCTTATGTCTCTGGAATAAAGCCAACTTGATCATGGTGGGTGTATTAGTCACTTTTCTGTTGCTGTGATAGAAACACTGACCTGAGCAGCTTGTAGAAAGAAGAGTTTATTTGAGCTTACTGTTCTAGGGGAATTACAGTCTGTCATGGCAGGGAGGCATGGTGGGTGGTGGTGGCTAGACCAGGAGCACCAGAAGCTAAGCCCTCACATCATCACATGGGCACAGGAAGCAAGAGACAGACTAGAGATCTGGCAAGGCTTAAGAACTCTGTAAGCCCACCCCCAGTGACATGCTTCCTCCAGGATAGCCACACCGTCTAAAACCTCCCAAAACAGCGCCATCATCTGGGGACAAAATGTCCAAACACTTAAAGCCTATGGGGGACATTTTCATTCAAACCACCACAGTGGGTGATATTTTTTATGTATCCATATGTGATTTGCAATTACTTTCTTAAGAATTTTTGTGTCCATGTTCATTAGGGATATGGACCTATAGTTTTCTTTGTGCTGTGTTTTTACCTGATTTGGGTAATAGAGTACTAATGGCTTCATAGAAGGAGTTTGTAAGAGTTCATTTTGTTTCTGTCTTACTGAAAGAAATATTGCTTGTAGATCTTCTTTGAAGGTCTAGCACAGTTCTGTTATGAAACCATGTGGACTTGGGCTTTTATTAGTTGGGAGGCTTTGTATTCCTGTTTTGATTTCCTTATTTGTTATGAGTCTGTTAAAATTGTCAAACTCTTCTTGGTTTAACTTTGGTGATTCCATTTAACTTAGGAATTCATCCATTTTTTTTTAGAATTTCTAATTTGATAGAGCATATAAGTTTTTAAATTATTCCCTTTTAATGATCTGACTCCTTTTGATGTCTCTTGTGATTTTTTTCCCATTGTCTATGTTTTGTTTATTTGAATTTCTTTTTCCTTTATTTTGTTTAGATATGGTAAAAGTCTACCTATCCTGTTTAAATTTTCAAAGAACATGCTCTTACGTTCATTGATTCTTTGTATTGTTTTCTTTGCATTTCATTGATTTCAACTCTTATTTTTAATATTGCCTTTAGTGTGCTGCTTGGGTTTGTTCTTGCCTTCCCAGGTTCTTGAGTTTTACATTAAGCCACTTAATGGTATTTGTTCTGACTTTTAATTTAGGTACTTAGAGTTATAAACTTTCCTCTTAGGACTGGTTTTAATATGTTCCAAAGGAATTTTTGTGTTGTATTATCATTTTCATTTGATTCCAGAAATAGTTTTAATTCTTACTAAATTTTTTTGACCCTTGGATCATTCAAAAGTATGTTGTTTAATATCCATGAATTCATGTAATTACTATTGCAGCCCGTGCTATTGATTTTTAAACTTTATTGCATTATGGTATGATAAAATCATGGAATTATTTCAATTTTTTGTATTTGTTAAGGTTTGTTTTGTTTCCCAGTATGAGAATTACTTGAGAGAAATTTCCATGGACTGCTGAGTGTTGAGTACAATGTGTATTCTTTGGTCCATAGGGGGAAACTCTGTAGGTGTCTGTTATGATCATTTGGTGTGTGATCTTTTAAATCAGATCTTTCTCTTTGGATTCTTTGTCCAGATGACTTATCAGTTGAAGAAAGTGTGTTACCTGAAGTCACCAACCATTGCTGAGTTGGGATTAATCTGTGTCTTGAAGTTCATTAGTACTCTTTATAAAATGTCATGCGGCAGAGGTTGGTACATATATGTTCATGGTTGTAATGCCTTCTTGTCTGATTGTTTCCTTGATCCCGATTAACTGAGCTTCTTTATCTCTTCTGATTACTTTTTGTTTGAAGTCTATTTTGTCAGATATTAGAATCACAATTCCTGTTTGATTGTTAATACCATTTGCTTGTATGAACTTACGGTAATGGTGTCCAGCATGCACAAGACCCATGAAAACTCAAGCAGACCAAAACCTAGCATAGAACTGTGGAAACAGGAGCAGGCCCAGTTTTTGCAGAACTAGTGGTCAGCTGATTATTACTAGATGAGGAAGAACTGATCTTCTTTAAGGGAATGACTCCAGAGAGGCTGACTAGATGAACTTGCACTGAGGGATATCAGAAAACACTAATTTGACATGATGGGCCTTAACGTGAATGATACAATGCATGAAATCCAGTACGGGGGGTGGCTATGGGAGGGTGTTGATGGGGAAGGGAATACAAAGAGGACTAAGATGCTGTGTATGAAATGCACAAAAGTTCAATAAAAATATATTTTAAAAATACAATGTACATTTTTATGTATCTGAAATGTCTGTTGGATTCTAGTACTTGGCAAAAATGTTGCAGCATTGTTACAATTTTGCACTAAACAGATTTTGGAGTTTGTGTAATTAAAAATTCCTTTCCTTTGATACCTTTACAATTTTAAATGTGTATCTTAAAAGTAAACACCTTGTTCCACAGAAACAGAAAAGAAGCATAAGTATTTATTAACATATAACATCTTCTACTCTGAAAGCAGAGCAATACGTTTATTGTAAAGACTCGTCAGCAGGGACCTATAAAGAGGGTTGTGACTACGTTGGATAGTAAAATATTGGTGGTACCAGCAGAATGCCTTCATAATTTTTAATATTAAAATTTATGTGCAATAATTAAGCTTGTTTTCTCTAGACAATTGAGAAACACCAAAACATCTTACTTCCAGTTGTTCTGCCTATAGTACCCTAACATGAAAATCTCTAGCACAGGTGTTTATGCAATTATGATATATTCTGAAGATGTTCTATATTTAATTTCCCCTAAATTCATGCTTCCATCTGTTTGGCAGTTTGGAGCAAATTACTTGGCTATGTATTAGGAAAATGCGGGACAAATTGGCTTGTTTTAAATCAATGAAAATTATTATTTGCTTTCTATCCTTTCTGGGATCACAATCTTTTTGTCTATCTATAATAAATTATGGATCAGCATAGTGTGTTCTACCACAATCACGTATCACACAAAGTTTTGAACATATTAATAAAATGAGATGCCTTAAGTGGCAATGTAAAACACTACTACATTTAGGTAACACAATTCTCAGAAATACTTGAAGTAATAAATTTCTAAATATATATTTATATGTGAATTATCTTGAAAAAGTGATGATTTTTATAAAATAACTGAGAAACTGATCCTTAGATGATTTTATCATTATGCAAACATCAGAGTATATTTACACAGACTGAGATGGTATGGCCTAATACACATTTATATAGTTTACCCTATTGACCCTAGGCTACAAAACCTATACAACCTGTTACCATACTGGGGACAACTATAACAATATGGTAAACACTTGTGTAGGTGAAGAAAACAGAAAAAATAAGGCACAAAATATTTTTAGGATGGTACATTTGTATAAGGCATTTAACGTAAATGGGGCTTCCAGGACTGGATGCTGAGGTATTTGAGTCACTGATTGAATAATGAATGAAGATGAAGGAGTAAGTCATCACTGGTCATTGGTGTAGACCTTATAAACATGGTACACATAAATTTATAAAAAAATTCTTTTCAGTAATAATCTTTACCTACTGTAATTCTTTAAACACTTTACAAACTTAACTTTTTGGCTCTTTGGTAATGACACTTAGATTGAAATTTTTTTAAGTGTATACTTGAAGCTAGTGTCGGATTTTCCATTGATGTTTTCCCTTAGCACCTTCATAGTGTTCTCTAAAGCTATGAGAGTTAGCATTCAGAGGAAGTGGTTTCAGGTCAATTCCAGTTCTTTTGCAGTTCTTTGCTCCAAATCTTTTGTCTAAAGTATGGTTCATATCTTCAAGTTCTGGGAGGTCACCTAGGGCTGTGGCAATAGCCTGAGTAATTTTGGAAGTCTCTTGGACCATCCTAACTAACAACTCAAAGGAATGTTTCACCTGTCTTGCACTGTTTCTTGTTATGTAGCCTTTAGCTATACACATGGACTCATGTAGAGATAATGTATGTGTAATTTATCAGTAGGTTGTTGGACTAATATGATTTCCTCTGTTTTAAAAAAAAACTAGCTAGGCATTATTTACCTCCTCTCTCTCTCTTTCTCTCTCATCCTTCTGCCATGGTTTCCACATTTAGAGTGCCACATTTTCCTCATTTCTCCCTTGATAATACTTGTTTCCTATGGTCCCACCTCTCTTGAGCACCTTCTTTCCCTTTATCCCAGAGGTTCCTTGTATAATCCCCCCATTTAAATAACCCCATTTTACCCATTTCTCCCTTAGTAACACCTGTTTCCTACTGTTCTTCTCTCTCAGATTCTTTCTTAACCTTTACCTCCCTGGTTCATTTTCATTATCCTGGTTCATATAGGTATGGCCAGCAGAGCATATGTCATTCATGCACTTTTATTTGGAGGCAATCAACAGCTTCTTAATTTGACTAAACGTCCACTCAAAGGGAGGAAACTCAAATGTGATAATATAAACAACAACACACATGGCTGGAGTGGCCACAGATCTTAGATAAAACTGCAAGTTTGTGACATTGCTAGACTAATGCCATTTATTACTATGAGCAAAATATGTATCCCTATATTTACAAATATCCCAGTCACCACTCGTCGAAGAAGCTCATTTTGCACCAGTCAGAAACTATTACCAAGTACTACAACTGGTCACGCACAGGCATTGTCTATGCCCAGGCCTAAGTGACATATCTACAATGCAACCTCTACACCTAAAGCTCATGGAACACAGAACATTGATAAAGAAGAGGAAACTAATGAATATCTCAGTTCTCAATAATGGAGCTCCTTCATGCAGCAGAGGGCCAGGAATACAAAAGGTCACAAATAGCCAAAGTGTAGAGATGAAGGGTCTGCTGAATGCTGATCCTTAGACAGGACCCCTTTATTAAGCTTCTCCCACCCAAGGCTCAAGGACCTTAGGAAATGAGGGGGCTGAAAGATTGTAAAAACCAGGGAGGAGGTGCAAGACCATATGGCAAAGGAGTCCTACAAGCTCCTGGGAACCTGTTCATATGATTCTATGGCAATGGTGTCAGCAAATACAAGTCCCTTGCAAACTCAGGCAGACAATAACCCAGCATAGAACTTGGACAATTTACAGCAGACCTCAATCTTATCTGATGGAATGTTGGCAACTGATTGCTGCTAGATGAAAAAGAGCTGATCTTCTTAAAACAAGGGCCTCTAGATAGGCTGGCTAGACTCGGTGGATGGACTTGCACTTGGGGGTGACTGGGGACACTGACAACACAGTGGGCTCCAGCTGAGGGAGCTATGGGAGAGTGCCAGTGGGAATGGGGGTGTAAAGATGATTAAGATTGTTTAAGATGTTTTGTATGAACTACACAAAAAATTCAATACAATTTTAAAAGAGAAGAATAATAAAGTAATAGAATTGTGTTTTTAAAAAGTATACAATAAGAAAGTATTTTCTTTATACTATTTTTGTAAATTTCACTGTACTCTTTAACTTTTTATTCATGTGTGAAACTAATATGCACATTTATGGCCATAAAAGTAATTATCAGTATCATTCTTATCTACCTCAAGATCTTCTGCTGGAAGATATTTTTAAGAATATAGAAAATAGTAACAGATTCATAGAGAAAACTGACAGCTCATCCTTCAGATGAGCTTTATTACAGAGATAGCATCACCACCTTGGGCAATCACGAATGAGCCTTGAGTGGGAAAGCATTAGGAAATATTTATCATCATGTACATAGGCTCCATAAGGATCTTTGAAGGGAGATACAGGAACCTTTATGCCCCTCAGCTCCCTTCACAACTTTCAGAGAGACTTTCTGAAATAGGGTTTAGACAAGGACTGGCAAACTCCATATCATGTGACCTACCCTAACCTAATCACCATACTAGGAATCTCAAGGGTATAAATAATTAAATAAAACTAAATTTATAATTCCAGGTTGGACAGATGGCTCTGTGGTTAAGAGCACTGGTTGCTCTTACAGAGGACCCATGTCCAGTACCCCGCATCCACATAGTGGCTAACAACTACGTAGCTAACAACTGTGTGCCCCGTTCTGGAAGATCTGATGCTCTATTCTTCAGGCATTGTGTTCACATTGTGCACCTATATACATGCAAGCAAAACACTCATACACATAAAAATAAATAAAAAATAAATAAATATATAAATAAATATATAAATAATTTAAAGGTAAATTTATAATTCCAATTTCCCTTGAGCTTGCTCACAGCTTCAAGAAAAAAAAAACTACAAGAAGTGCAAGAAAATGTCAGGCTTCTCTATCAATTGTCTATCAAGGAATACAGACTACAGAGGGTGTGGCAGAATTTGAAAGAGAGAGAGAGAGAGAGAGAGAGAGAGAGAGAGAGAGAGAGAAACACCATAGGACCTGTTATTTAACAGTCTTTAAGATCAGCAACACTTGAAGCAAAGCAATCATCTACTGTGATGGTGATGTATTTATTTAGAATATCTTCTGAAGGACATGCATCAGACTCTTGTGGATTCTATTAAGAAACATGTCTGTGGTGGTTAGAATGAAAATGCCCCCCATAGGCTCCAAGTATTTGGACATTCTGTCCCCACATGGTGGCTCTGTTTGGGGAGGTCTTAGAAGGTATAGCTGTCCTGAAGGAAGCACATCACTGGGGGTGGGATTAGAGAGTTCTTAAGCCTTGCCAGATCTCCAGTCTGTCTCTTGCTTCCTGTGCCCATGTGATGATGTGAGGGCTTAGCTTCTGGTGCTCCTGGTCCGGCCACCTCTGCCACCATTACTCCCTGCCATGACGGACTGTAATTCCCCTGGAAACGTAAGCTCAAATAAACTCTTCCTTCTATAAATTGCTTGGGTCAGTGTTTCTATCACAGCAACAGAAAAGTGACTAATACAATGTCCATGGTGGACTATTTGGTTTGTCATATTTTTCATGATAGATTTTATTATAAGTCATGAAACATGAATATTTATTTTTCTTTGTTAATGTAACACTGTCATTAGTGGAGCCTATGTTGTAAAACCTCATAAGGAACTTGTACCAGAATGTATTTTTTAATTGTATTTATAATTATGTATAGGAGCATGCAATTGCATGTGGATTTGTGCATGTGAATTCAGGTACACATGGAGGCCAGAAGAGTGTTCTGAATTCCTCGGAGCTGGAGTTACAGGTTGTTGTGAGGCTTCGACATGGGTGCTGGGAACAGTGAACCTGGCTTGTATACAAAACTAGTACCAGATCCTTACCTCGGATCCCCACCTCCCCTCCAGCACCCAGAATGGAATTTCAATGTGACCTTCTGTTCCTCATACAGTTTAATTTCCTGCAGCCTTTTAAACTATCAGATCATTTTTCAATTCCCACAATTAATCATAAGGTGATTCCTCAGGAACAATCTCTAGGAATCCTTTGTTGTCACCCTCATACACAGTATGGTTAAATGTGCTTGCCAGCTCAGTCACAGACTTGTAAGTTTTGCAGCTTCTTCATTATTTACATTTTTTTT
>NW_008331140.1:1078803-1079418 GCF_000622305.1 Nannospalax galili
ATTGTTTTTGTCTTCAGGAGTTCCGCGGTGGCCCAACTCCAATGTGGATCAGAAGTTTTCAGACTTTCTCCTTAGGTCTGGAGTCTTCTAAGAATGCTTTTGGCCTCAGGAACTTTGGTGGCACTGACCTGAAACCCTTGCCGTGGCTGCGCCACGCATGGAAGCAAAGACAGATGGGGAGGGAAGAAGCCCCAAGATTTCCCAGGGAGTGGATTGAGTAGCTGGGTTGTACTGGATGCAAAGGATCAGGGAGAGTAAAGGTAAGCCTCGGAGCCCCAGAAAGAGGCTGGCGGGTGTTGCAGGACCAGGGAAGGAGAGAGAGGTGAGGGCGGGGCCAGGACCAGAAGCGGTGCTCCTGGAGCCCAAGAAAGGGACAGAGTTGGTCTGGGTCAGAAGGATCAGGAAGCAGTATTGGTTCCCCAGGTGTCTGGGGCCCCAAGACTAGGAATGACGCAGGGACCAAACTAGGAGTATAGAACGGCGGGAGGGATGGGAGGGTGAATGTGGCTTAGGGAGTCCCGGCGCGGAGAGCTGCGCTATAGACTTACCCCAAGAGGCCTGAGGATAGTAGTGCAGGCTAGGAGAGTTAGCCGGTGGTGCAGGCCCAGGGAAGCA
>NW_008331140.1:1079999-1110511 GCF_000622305.1 Nannospalax galili
CAGCATGAAGGGGAGGAATGCAGATGAAAGGGTGAATGAGGCTTAGGGAGTCCCATAGACTTCCCCCAAGAGGCCTGAGGATAGTAGTCCATTATTTACATTTTTTAAAGTCATGTATGAATCTGATCTTGGTATCATTGTAGGATCTTGAGATTTTATGATAGTTTTACACTCATCCATAAAGAGTAAGCTATCAGAAGTTTACATGATCTTTAAAAGTGTATAATATTAGAAGACACATAGCAACAATGGAGAAATAAATAACCTCAACACATGACTAGATAAAATAAAATAGATGACTATTGGATACTCATACAATGGAATACCACACTGAACTTTTGAAAGAAGGAAACTGAGGTCATTCTTCTGAGTAGGAGCTCATACTTTCACCAATAAAGTGATCAACAAGCTGCTTTCTTTACAATTTGTGACTTCGTTGAAGTAAAAGAGAGGACTTCCAGATAATTTCACAGACAGCTAGAGTCCTAGCATTTTTGATATTTTGCCACCACTAGAATTTCGACCACCATTTTATCCACCACATTTTTCCAGCAAAGTTCTTCTAATATAAGATTATCAAATCTTTTCAAAACTTTCTTTGTAGTTCTCATAGATCAAGAGCTGCCTTTCTTTGCATGTTCACACTTCATTAGCTCACTTAATATAATTATAATAACAAGTTTTATTGCCTTAAACTAGTAGGGACACACATAACTTTCTTATGTGAGTTTATATGTCACTTGGTAGAAGAACTTGTACAAGGTGTATTGTAGGCAAGTCTCAATGTGGATTTCAATGTAACCTAATACAAGATGGACAGTGTTGGTTCACTAGCAAGTAGTGCAGTGAACGATGTTTGCATTTACTTACCTAAACATACTTAATTCTATAGAGTCTACAGGGTGGTGCCTAGAAATGAAATGGCATAAAATAATTATACTCACTGTGAAATGATATTCGAATACTTATATAAAAGTACAGTCTTTAAAAACTAGTAATTCAGAGACAGTGAGATGTCACATTAAAAGAGGCACTTGACCACCAAGCTTGAGAACCTGAGTTAGTTTCCTGGAATGCAAATGGTGGAAGGTGAGAATTGACTAATGCATCCAATGAGGACTGAGGGCAGAAGAGGGTGTTGATCCCCTAGAATTGGAGTTAGGGATGGTTGTCAGCCACCATGTGGGTTCTGGGAAGTTAACCCAGGTCCTCTGAGCAATTAGTGCTTTTAAATGCTTCGTCACCTCTCTAGCACCTAAAAATAATCTCTCTTAAATACTGTTGTTTTAAAATGAAATGTTTCATCAGAAGTATATGAATTATAGGGACATGAATTATGAAATTCTATTCAGAAATATAAGTGTATGGGTTCATAATTATGTATTTATGCATACCTGGACACCTGTTGCTTTTGTAGTAAGTAGTATTTATTTATGAAAGTATACTTTTGAGGTAAATAGTATTTTACATGAAAATACACTTTATTCATTATTGCTTGGTATGATCAATCCCTCTTAAGTCAGAAGCTCAGTTTTACAGCAATATCCTGAAACAGTATCATGAATTATAACCCACAGCTTGTTAAATAGCTTACAAAATTCTTCCTTCTTTCAGGCGATATATTTCATAATATGTTGAAAGAAGCAGAAATATTAAGCAATTATTTACATACCATTTGCACAGGGTTTTAAAAGCAAGTATTTTAATTTGATCCTCATTGTTGATGAATTGCAACTCTTGTTATTTGTTGATATATGAAAATTTCAGATGATCACTATAATATTATGATGCTACCATGTATTTATTTATTTATTTAGCTTATTTACTTTAAAAAGCAAATTAATCTGTGCTTATTAGCAGTGCAAGGACAAACACAAAATTGTTAATATTCATTTTGCTAAGACAATGTTATAGTTCTATAAATAGCAAATACATAAGAATCTTGTTCCAAATATGTTGTTTAGAAAGCCCCCTAAATTTTGTTCTAAATAATGAAACTCTGTCGATTGTTTAAGACTAATTTTGAAAGATACTGGTTAATCCTGAGATATTGCATAAAACATGCAGTTTTTGAATATTAAATTATGTACGTGCATGTTTATAAGTCTTATCAGACAGCTTTCCTTGGTCGGCAGCTGAGGGTATTATTTGTCTTGAATTGTTTAATAAGATACAACATTAAAACCTTACATGAAGGAAGCATCAGCAAAATGGAAGAATAGAAGGCACAGGTATTCCTATCTCTGAAAAAGCACTAATTTAGTAACAATATATGGACAAAAAAAACCCTAAGTGAGACTAAATCACTCACTAGTATAGCACTAAGAAGAAAGTATAATACTCCTAACTGTAGCACAGATCCTGCTCCAGCTTCTCCAAAAACATTTCAAAGGGACACCTTGAATCTTATTTAATGAGGACTGTGCTAGCCTGCTGTTAAAGCCACACAATGATTAGCAGTAGGGAACAGATGTTACCTTGGGGAGGTGGAAAAGGGGAACAATCAGCAGGGAGGAGAGGAGGGAGGGACATGCAAGGGACTATGGTGTGAGGGAGGGAGGGAAGTCAGGAGAGGAATGATGGCGGGGTCATCTGGAGGTATTGCAGGGAGGGTAGTGATAAAGGTGGCACTGTGACTAGGAAGGGAGGGAGGAAGGAAACCAGGTAAGAGAAAAAAGAGAGAAGATGTGTGAATTTTGTGAGACTAGGAAACCTAGAGGGAAAAGTGGTCCCCTAAAAACCCTATGAGAAATGAACATAGAGTGTCTGAACATTAATGCATATGTATACCTGGGAGCTGCTTGGCAGGGAATGCAGTGCCAGACAGAAGAGACCTCCCTTAGAGTGACAAGCATGCTGTACAGCACTCATCAAAGAAGCTTCTTTTTGAAACAGATGGAGGTTACTGAAGAGTTGCACATCTGGTCAGGCACAGAAAACATATGTCTTGGAGATGCCCAGTAATAGGTGACACATCTGCAGTCAAATCTCAACAACAAAGGCTCCTGGAACCTAGTAGAATAAGGGGTAGAGAGAGGACTATTGCACCCCTCAACTCTCACCAGTAAGGCTTTCATGTACCTCAGAGTGCAAAGAACACAGAAGGCCACAACTGGCAAAGTTTTAGAGAATAAGAGACTGTAGAGTGTAGGATGGGACTCCTATATGGAACCTTACCTACCCACAGCTCAGGGACCACTGCAGAAGAGGAGGCAGAAAGATTGTAAGAACCAGAGTTCGTTCATGAATGCACAGAAGTAGAGGCCCCCAGGCCACTGGAGGCTTGCTTATGTGAATGTGTTGCAGTAGTGGTGTCACATATGGGACCCATGTATGCTCAATTAAACAAAGGCCCAAAGGGGAGATGAGAAATAGGTGATGGGCCAGCAATAGATTGCGAACTATTTGAGATGGATTGCTTCTGGGTTAGGATGAGTATTGTTATGGGGCTTGCTGATACTTTAACAGTATAACCTACATAAAACCACTGGAAGGGCTGACTAGACTCCAGTGGATGCATTTACACTGAAGAACATTCGGTTACACACACCTGAATGAGTAGGAATCAGCATGTGTGGCAGAGTGCATAGGGTTCAGTTGGGGGGATAAGGGGACGATTGGATGGAGGAGAAGATTTGGATTTGAGTGGGAAAGGTATGAAATTTTAAAAGCTCAATAAAAATGTGAAAAAAAGAAAAATAACAGCAAAGTAGTAATTTCATTACTATTTGTTAAAATCCTGAGCAAAACTAAAGAAAAGCAAATATAACAAAATCAAAATCATCATATACTACGGCTTAGGTGGATTTTATTTCTAAAATGTAAAAATGATTCAATATAAACAACAGAATAATGATAGATAACATTAACAGAATGAAGAATTATAAACTTCATTATCTACATAAATTCAGAAGGAAAATATTTAATAATGTTCAACATTTTCCTCATGAAATCTCTCAATATACTTGGTATAGAAGAAATTTAGCTCAATACAATAAAGGTTGCACATGCCGATCATTCAGGTACTATCTTACTTAATGTTGAAAAATTGATAGCTCCCCTTGTAAGATCAGAATTATCGCAAGGAAGTTTTACTTTCTACCTCATTTCAACATAGTACCTAAAGTCCTAACCAGAGAAGTTAGGTAAGAAAAATAATTTAGCTGGGTGTGCTACCACACCCCTTTAGTCCCAGCACTCAGAAGCCAGAAACAGGTGGATCTCTGAGTTCAAGGCCGGCCTAGTCTACATAATGAGTTCCAGGCCAGCTGGTGCTACAGGGAGTTGAAAAAAAGAAAGAAAGAAAGAAAGAAAGAAAGAAAGAAAGAAAGAAAGAAAGAAAGAAAGAAAGAAAGAAAGGAAGGAAAAGAAAATGAAAGGAAAGGAAAAATAATTTAAATCCATATAGATTGGAATAAAAGTAAAGTATCCCTATTACTTTCACAAAATATGTCTGCTTATGCAAATATTTCTAAAGCCTCCACCAAGAATTGAGACTAATACAAAAATTCAGTGAATTTGCAGTAGGTAGTACTGTTCGGGGAGCTTACCAAACCCTTATGGGTTACAGCTTTCCTGGAGAAAGTAGGGTAGGCATTGAGGATTTAGAGCCTTGCCCCATTACCTGCTCAGTCACTCTGATTCCTTGTTTCTGACACCTGCTCCCATGCCTCTCTGCCATAGACTAGGCACCAAGTATTGAAATACATGAGCCTATGCGGGATATTTCTCATTTAAATCATCACACTCTCACAAATATCTCACACAATACACAAATACACACAAAGACAATAATAAATAAATATAATGGAAAAAGTTTAATTTAGAAGAAGAAAATGCAAAATACTTGATATTGGTAATTACTTTTATTTTTATTTTTTCTAAATCAACCCAAAACTTCATGTAAAAAACTAAATAAGCCTGTTACCACATAGGGTCTGTTCTCAGGTCCTTTTCTTCACCAGGTAAAAAAATTATAAGACAAGAAATTTGAAGTCAGCACACACAGCTAAGGTTTTTTGAAGCAGAAGTAACACTCTACACACAAAACAAGCAGAAAGACTCCCCACAAAGTGAAGGAGTCCAGAACTGGAGCACTGTCTGCCTCTCTTTGGAGAGTATGGGCTTTATTATCTATAGGGTAAGAGGCAGAACAGGACTAGACTCCCCTTTCCCTCTTTGGAGAAGACAGGATAGGATGCATGTTGCTGGTTGGTTCACTCTTATAAAAGCAGGAACCTGATTGTATAAAGCAAGATCAGGAAGTTTGAAATTCCTGTCAGCAGCAACATACCCACAGCAAAAGAGTGCACAAAAAGGGCCAACTTTGGACAAAAACATGTTAGTGGGCCATTTTGGATGGAAATGAAAGTGACTGGAAAACAGTTGTCTAAAGCCTAATAAATCCATCTTTGACTATCTGCCTTAGAACTATATCCTATCCTCCTCCATTTACTCCTCTAAGAGGTAACCAGCTGTTGATGGGGTGCATCTATCTTTCTGACTCTTCCTGCTAGATGGGATTGGTGATAGTATCAGCAGTTAGGGCGTCTATTGGAAAGGTCTATCTGCAGGAACTTGTTCCAAGGTTGGTAGCTGCTGTTTATATTGGTTTATCCAAGAAGGGTCAATAAAATCCTGTTTTGGAAACAAGAAAGATGAAAAATGCCATTTGGTGATGGCCACAGTGCTCTCTGCAGCTTCAATAAATGCAAAAGACTAACCCTGAGAGAAGCAATACAGTGCTAAATAGAAGGACAGTATGGACAATAATACCTCTCTGAAGCTGGTGGGAGATAGAATTTGGGGGAATGAGCAGACATCCTCAAGTAAATAAAAAAAAATCCTTGACAGGTTTTATCAGATTCGTTTATGTCTGTTAACACATTTATTCTTCCTCAGTTTACTATTTCCTCTAGGTGGTTTGCCATGCATTTAAGGAGCTTATCAGTTTCTAGTTTAAATCTAGAAATAGGCTGAATTGCCTCAGAGATACTGACTTCATGAGGAACTGAGAGGGTTAAGGTTATCTTGAGAGTTTCCTTGACATTCCACTTAAGGTAGTTTTGATTTAGGATTGGGAATATCAGGGAAGATGTGGGTTGGTCATTACACTATATCCCAGATGTATTATTCAGGGCTCTCTAACGAAACAGAACTGGTAGAATGAATACACACACACACACACACAAACACACAAAACGTATTTATCAAATGATTTATCAGATGAACTCACAGGATAGAGTCCGAGTCGTCCAACCATGACTGCACCACGCTGGAGAGGCTGAGAATCCGACTGCTACTCTGACTCTAACTGTTCAAGACTACAAAATCACTGGGCAATCTTGTGGTCATAGTGTGAGAGGCTGGCGCCTTGCTGACTTCTTTGACTCCTGTTACTTGCCTGTTTTTCCCTTCTGCGTTGTATGTGATACAAGTGAATCAGTATTTTAATCATTTAGCCAAATGAAAGAATTGTTTTTCCTGAGTTTTAATGCTTGGATTCCTTCAGAAATTGTATGTTACAAAGGGTATTCTCAAAAATCAGCAAACCTTGACTTGTCGTCAGGTAGGCTTTCTGAAACTTTCCGACCACAGTTCTGAGGACCTTTCCATGAGATTTTTCTCAAGATTTCCTGTTGTGTCCTTAAGTTTATGCAAACCTTGCTAACTCCATATTTCTGCTTTTGTTCTGAAGTTGCTGGCTTGAAAAAGGTCATAGAAGTCCTATAAAAGGACTGTTACTTTAACTTGGGGCCACTTATCTCCTATTCTGGTGGAGAGTAAGTTGGCCCAATTGCAATTGTAAATAAATTTTCCTTTCTGCACCTTCGTCTCTGAGACGAATTGGATCTTGACTCCAAAACCACAACAATAGGACCACCACCTAGGAAAACGGGTTCATCAAATGTTATACTAAATAGATGGGTGGACTATGTAGTCCGTTAATGCTAGAGCAAACTTTTCCTGCCTGAAATCCCACCTCCTAGCACAGAACGTCTTGACCAGCCACAGTCGTGTGGTCTTTAAGTCTTCTTGTTTTTCTGAATACTTCAGAAAAGTGTAATCTTTCATTTTCTTCTCCATATCCCTTTTCTAAACATGCTTTCTTTAAGGCTTTGGGCTGCCTCTAGCATCTTGTATTTCTTTACTTTCTCTAAAGCCTCCTTTACCCAGCCATGTTGTTGCTGGTCAGCCATGTGTCTGACCTCCCATGCAGGCTGTAAGCCTGCATGACTTCATGGCTTTCTTTACTTCTCGCCACCACTCTCCTCCTCAAGGCAGCTGCCAAGATTACCAGGTTGCCTGCCCCCCTGAGGAATTTTCTTTAAAATTCATAAAATTGTAAAAGCTTAAATCTTGTACCAAGGACTTTAGCCTTTGGACTTTACCTTTAAAATGTTCCTGTCTTCTCCCAGTTAGGATGGTATTCCCTAAATTGGCTCAGAGAGCGCTGTCCCTGGCCAACTAAATAGATTCAGCTCGTTCAGAATATTTTGAGTCTGAGTGGTCCTTACTGGTTGTCCCAAACTCTGTAACATGTTCTTTTGAGCTTAGCTAGTCTGACTAGGGTAAGATGGAATTTTACAGTGGTTTTTATCTGCATTTCTCTAATTACTAAGGTTGTTGAACACTTCTTAAGGTATATCTTAGCCTTTTTTATTTCTTCGTTAGAGAACTCTCTGTTCAAGTCTATATCCCATATTTTTATTGAGTCTTTTATTTTCTTGTTTCTTTGTTTTCTATATTCTTTGCATATTCTGGATAATACTCCTCTGTCAGATATGTAGCTGGTGAAGATTTTCTCCCATTCAGTATTTCTTTTCTTTACTTCATTTTTTTGTTTGTTTTGTTTTTGTTTTGTTTTTGTTTTTATGTTTTCTGTACAAAAGCTTTGTAGCATAATGAGGCCCCACTTACTGATTGTTGACCTTAATGCCTGAATAGCTGTTGCCCGATTTAGAAAGTCCTTTCCTACATCTATATCTTGGAGGGTACTGCCTATGTTTTCTTCTAGAAGTTTCTAAGATTCACGTTTTATATTGAAGTCTTTGATCCATTTGGAGTTGACTTTTGTGCAAGGTGAAAGATAAGGATCCAATTTAATTCTTCTACAGGTGGAGATCCAGTTTTGCCAGCACCATTTGTTGAAGATGCTACCTTTCCTCCAGTGTCTGTTCTTGGATGCTTTGTCAAATATCAGGTGCCTGAAATTGCTTGTCATGTTTGGGTCTTTGATTGTATTCCATTGACTCATTTGTCTATTTTGTGTCAGTACAATGCTGTTTTTATAACTATAGTTCTATAGTATAATCTGAGATCTAGTATAGTGATCCACCCAGTGTTGTTCTTTTTGCCCAAGATGGCTTGGCTATCTGGGGTCTTTTGTGATTCTATGTGAATCTTAGGATTTTATTTTAGCTCTGTGAAGAATGTCATGGGTATTTTGATTGGCATTTCAATGATTCTAAAGATTGCTGTTGGTAAGATGGTCATTTTCACAATATTAATTTTGCCAATCCATGAGTATAGTAGGTATTTCAGTTTCTTAATGTCATCCTCTATTGTTTTCTTAAAGATTTACGATGTTCATTGTATAGATCTTTAATGTCTTTGGTTAGGTTTATTCCTAAATATATTTTTTTGAAGTTATTGTGAATTTTAGGGTATCCTTGAATGCTTTTTCTGATTACTTGTTATTGGTATATAGAAAAGCTGGTGACTTTTGTAAGTTGATTTTTTAACCTGTCTCCTTACTGAAAATATTCATCATTTCTAACAAATTTATTTTGGAATTTTTAGGATTTCTTATATACTCTTAATAATCATTTAATTTCTTTCTGTTGTCTTATTGCTGTTGTAAGAGTTTCAAGCACTATGTAGAAATTGTATGGAGATAGTGGACAGCCCTGTCTGGTTCCTGATTTTAGTGGGAATGTTTCCAGTTTTTCTCCATTTATAATGATGTTAGCTGTGGGTTTTTGTATATAGCTTTAATTATGTTGAGGTATTTTCCCTCAAGGCCAGTTCCTTCTAGGACTTTTAACATGAACGCATGTTGGATTTTTTTCAGAGAACTTTTCTCCATCCTATCGTGATGACCATGTGATTTTTGTCTTTCAGCCCATTTATATGTTTTTTACATTTATTGACTTATGTGTATTGAACCATCATTGCGTCTCTGGAATAAAGCCAACTTAATCATGTTGGGTGATCATTTTGATATGTGTCTGTATGCAGCTTGTGAGCATTTTGTTGAGTATCTTTGCATCTATGTTCTTTAAGAGTATGGGTCATTTTGGTTGTGTCTTTACCTTGTTTTGGTATTAGAGTGATACCAGCTTCATAAAAGGAGTTTGAGAATTCTCCCTCTGTTTCTATCTTTTAGAATAATTTAAACAGTATTGGGTGTAGATGTTCTTTGAATTTCTGGTAGAATTCTGCTGTGAATCCATCTAGGCCTGGGCAATTTTTTAGCCAAGAGGTTTTATATTCATGTTTCAATTTCTTTATTTTTAAAATAGGTATGTTTAAGCTATTAATTTCTTCTTGATTTAAGTTTGGTGGTGTACACAACTTTAGAAATTCATCCATTTCTTTTGGATTTTCAAATTTAATGAAGTATAGATTTGTAAAATATTCTCTTGCAATGTTCTGATTTTTTCTCATCTCTGATTTTGTTAATATGAATTTACTCTCTTTTTTTTCAGTTAACGCAGCTAAGGTTCTGATATTTTGTTTTATTTTTCAAAGAACCAGCTTTCAGATTCATGGATTTTTTTTGTATTGTTTTCTTTGTTTGCATTTTATTAATTTTTACTCTAATTTTTGATGTATTTTCTCATCTGCTATAGTTTGTTCTTTCCTTTCCAGAGACTTAATTTGTACTGTTAAGTCAATACATGTACTCTTTCTGATTTTTAATGGCAGCAATAAATCTATAAACTTCCCTCTTAGAACTGCCTTTAAAATGCTCAGAGGTTTTGTTGTGTTATATTGTCATTTATTTCTAAAAGTACTTTTATTTTTTAATTTTTTTCTTTGACCCATTCATCATTCAGGAATGTGTTGTTTAATCTCCACAAGTTCTTGCAGTTTCTAAAGCTTCTTTTGCTGTTGATTATAAGCTTAAAATCACTGTGGTCTGATAGAATGTATGGAATTATTTTATTTTTATTTTTATATTTGTTGAGATTTATTTGATTTCCCAGAATATGGTCACTTTTAGAAAAACTTACATGGCTGCTGAGTAGAAAGTGTATTCTAAGGTGCTTGCATGGAATATTCTGTAGATGTCTGTTAGGTCCATTTCATGTAGGATGTCACTTAATTCAGATGTCTCTTTTTATTCTCCATCCATTTGAATTACACATTGAAGACAGTAGGGTATTGAAGTCACCAACTATTACAGAGTTGGGTCTAATTTGTGTTTTATAGTCCTGAAGTACTGTTTTATAAAATTGGGTGCACCATAGTTTGGTGCATATATTTTCAATTGTTCCTTGGATTAGAATGAGGTAACCTCTTTATTTCTTCTGATTAGTTTTGATTTGAAGTCTATTGTGTTGGATATTAGAATTGCAGTACCTGTTTGTTTCTTAGTGCCATTTGCTTGGAATTCTTTTTCCATCCTTTCACCCTAAGGTAATATATATCCTTAAAGATGAGATGAGTTTCCTGAACACAACAAAAAGATGGGTTTTCTTTCTTGATCCATTCCACTAGCCTAGGTGTCTTGATAGAGGAGTTGAGACCACTGATATTTAGTATTACTATTGAAAGGTGTTAATTGGATACTGTAATTTTAATTTCTTTGTGTTTGTGGCCCTATTTTGTGTTTCTGTTGTATTCTATTCTTTGTTTTCTTTCTGTACCTCTTGAGTATACTCATCTTCGGTCCATTGATTGCTTTGTATATTCTCTGTAGGCTTAGTTTTCTGGAGATGAATTCTTTTAGCTTATTCATGTCATGGATAATTTTCTATCCCCCTTCGTCTATGATAGATAGTTTTGCTGGATAAAGTATTCAGGATTGGCATCCATGATTGGTTAGAAATTGAAATACTTTGGTCCAGGCTCTTGTGGCTTTCATAGTTTGAACTGAAAAGTGAGCTCTAATTCTGATGATATTTTCCTTTATATAAAACTTATTGTTTTTCTCTAGCAGAGAAAATTAAAAAAGAGAGTAACCTGTCTTTGCTCTGTATGTTTAATATTTGTACTATGATATTCCATGGGAAATATTGTTATAGTCATGTTTCATTGGTGTTCTATGTGCATCTTAAATCTGTATATGTTCAGAATTTCCTTAATTTAGGGACATTTTCTTCTACAATACTGTTGAAGGTCTGGTCAATGTCATTGGCCTCAGATTCTTCTCCATCTTGTATGCCTATGAGATTTAGATATGGTCTTTTCATGTTGTCCCCCATTTCCTTCATATTCCATTCCTGTTTTATTTTTGAATTTGGCATAGTCTTTGCTTAAGGAGTCCAGATCTTTTGGGCTGAAGAGATGGCTCAGTAGTTAAGAACACTGACTGTTCTTGCAGGAGACCCAGGTTCAAAACCCAGCATGCACATGGCAGCTAACAACTGTCCATAACTCCAGTTCCAGGGAATCCGACAGTCTCTTCTGTCCTCCGTGGGCATTGCATGACACAGGTGCACTTACCTACATGCAGTCAATACATGCATACACATAAAATAAAAATAATAAGTAAAATATTTAAAAAGGGAGCCCAGATCTTCATCTTTGTCATCCAGTCTTGATATTCTGTTTTCCGTTTCATTCATTTTCCTTGCATGCTTTCTCTTGTTGTTTCCCATTGGCTTTCGTGGTTTTTCAATTCCATGTTCATTTTGGTTTGGGTTTTCTTCAATAATTCCAACTTTTTTGTGACTTCACTTTTCATGTCCTGAATTATTTTTGATATTCCATTGAGCCACATATTTGTACATGCTTGAATTTCCATCACAAGCTTATGCCTATACTCTTTGGGTTGTTTGTGCTTTCTTTAAGTTCTTTGATCATGTCTATGATTGTTCTTTTAAATTCTGAATACTGGGGTTCCTCAGGGTGACTCTCATTGCAGTGTACTTCTATAGGACTAGTGAGTTTTGTTGGGAAAATATTCTCTTGGTTTTCTATATTATTTGTGGTTTTATGCAGCTGTTTGGGCATATGGATGTTCTTTTTTTGTTTGTTTCCAGTAGGATCTTCAATTCTCTCTTTGATTAATTGAACTTTAGCTGTTTATATTCTTTATGTAGCTTGGTTGCTTTTTGCTCAGGTATGAAAAATAAATTGGTGTGTGTTTCAGGTTTTGGCAGGGCAGTAGGCTAGTCTGGGTAGTTGGTGGGACAGGGTAGTTGGTAGGCTATTCAAGACAGTTCCAGTTCTGGTCTGTGTCAGAGAGATCAGGATCCAGTGGAATCTATGCTAGGGAATTTAGCTAGTCTGGTTTAGGAAGCTAGTCCAGAGATCTGAGGCAGAGGAATTAAAGCAGGCCTGGGTCCAAGGCTAACAGGGGACAAAGTAGGGGGTGGTGTAAGTTGGAAGTGTTGAGGCTTCAAGGGGTGAGACATAACTTTGAGGTATATTGAGATATATCTGAGTTTGTGGCTATTGCCTACTCAAGAGTACTCCCAGATCCTCCAAAGAAAGGTTTATAGACATAGTGGGTCTCAGAGACAAGTTAGAAATCTGTAGTCTCTCTCTAGATCATTCTGGCAAGGTGCAGATTTTGACATTTTTCTGGTGGATCCAGGCATCAAATTCAGCTACTCTGTCATAGGAGTGAACAGGATGAGGGGATGTGGATCCTCCCATAGGAGTTGGGAAAAACCCTTGGTGGGTTCTGGGTCCTTAATAAGCATGAAATATAGCCAGATATGGTGGCACATGCCTTTAATATCAGCACTCAGGAGGTAGAGGCAGGGAGATCTCTGTGAGTTCAAGGCCAACCTGGTCTACATAGCAAATTCCAGGCCAGCTGGGGCTACAGGGAGACCCTGTCTCAAAAAAATATGACCAAAAATTAAATATGAAGTCTTCTGGGCAGAAGAGAGGGGTTCCTAAATACTCTTCGCAGGGAGTCCTTTCTGCAGTTCAGATACTTGCTGAAATTTCACTGAGAAATTTGTCACACTTCATGTGTGGTCTCAGAATCTAGTATCAAATCATTGGTAAGGAAGGGTCTACCATATAGAGCCTCAAATAGAGTGAAACCCTGTTGATTGAAGGCTATTCCTGAGTCTAAGCAGGGTTAAGGGGAAAGTTTGACCCATAGACATTGATTTACTTGAATTCATTTCTTTAGGTGACTCTTGGAATTCATTGGCATTTTCTACTTTTCCTGAGAACTGAGGCTGCCAGGCACAATTTAAGTGGCATCCTATTCCCAGAGTTGCTGATAAACATTGTATGACTTCAGTCCTCAAGGCTGGGTCATTATCACTATGGAGACTCTTGCGTAGTCCAAAGTGAGGAATTATCTCTGAGTGTAATACTGTGACTACATCAGAAGACTTTTCTGTGGTGCAAGGGATTGCCTCTCTTCAACTAAGGAAGGTGTCCATTAGGACCAGAAGGCATTTAGAGTGGGAACCTTTAGGCAAGTTGATAGAGGCTAGTTGTCAATCCTTGCCTGGATCTGTCCCCCAGTTCTGGACTGCAGGCAGCTATAAGCATTTATTAGGAGAGTAGGGATTTGTTGTTGTTGTTTTGTTTTGCATATCTCACATTCCTGCATTATCTGTTGTTTTCTGACCCTGAGGCTTTGTCCATTAAACATCTTTTTGACTCCTATATAAGTAGTGTCTGTCCGTAATTATATAAATGATGTAAAGTATTAAATAGCTTCCACTCTGATTTCTTAGGGAACAAAATTTCACCTTCGGTGTCTAGCCACCCTCCCCAAGAATCTAATTGATAATATTTTGGGGGCCAAATACAATTCTTCTGAGTAATAGTTAGCTCTACCAGGGGGTAGCAGGGACATTTCTCAGGGGATGGGGCATTCTATGTGTCCAAGTGAAACCTGTTTGGCCTCTGAATCTGTCCCTTACTGCCTCTAGCTATATTGGATCACCTCCCTTCTGATGGTCATAGCAGTGGATTACTGCTACTTTGGATGGTAGTAAGACAGCATGCAGGAGTTTTAAGATCTCCTCAGAGTGTTTTATGGGGTCCATGCTGTGGTCAAGGGATCTCATTTGCTCTAAATAGCAACATAAACATGGAAGATGAGGAAGGTGTATTGGTAGCTATTAATTTTGCTAACTAAGTGGTAGAAATTTTAGGAACAGGCCTGAATTAAGTACTCCAGAGTCTGAGACCACAGAATATCGTGCAAGATGTATTACTTCATTTTTGAAGAAAATCCCATTACTATACAATATTAAGTCTTTTTTTCTCTAAAGGCTCACCAGCTATATTGAGACAAGCTGCATAGTATTCCATGCAGTCCTCTTCACAAGAATGAAGGGCACCCCTCACCTTCATGGAGGTAAGTAGTTAGATTGAAATTCTAGCAGGTTTTAAGTGTCTCAGATCCTTCAAGCATAAGGGTCTGGTATTTAAGCATAGCCATTGGTTCCCTTTTAAATTAACGGTGCCTCCAACATCATGGGAAATGCAGATTGTGAAAGGACACCCTATGGTAAATTTATGAACCTCTAGGATTAAAAACATTGCAGTTGCCATCCCCTGGGAAAACTGGGCTATGTCTTGGCCACTCAGTCTACTTTCTTGTTCCTGGCTCCTGGCTTTACTCCTCATGGCTGAGGAGAAGCCCAGATGAGTTGAGAAATCATTTCCAGGTCAGTGCCCTGTTTTTCAGGAACATATACTTGAAATCTGTATTGAGTAGGCAGGCATAATACAGGGACCTGGGTTAGGCTACCTTTGAGCTTTTGACATGCCCCTTGTGATTATAGAGTCCATTCAGTCTGACAGATGCCTCCTATCTGTGCCTCTTTAAGTGGTTGATAAGGAGACTCAGCAAGTTCTGCATACACAAAGATCCATATTCTATGGTATCCAGTACACCCCCCCCCCAAAAAAAGCTTGTAGTTGTTTGAAGGTCTTGGGGAGAGGACAAGTTAAAATTGACTGGATATATTTGGGTCCCAAAGCCCTGATTTCTTTACATAAGATTAGTCCTAGATTGGAAGCCTTATTCTGACATAATTGAGCTTTCTCTCATGAGACCTTATACCCTCTATCTTCTAGGAATTTAAGAATAGAATCTGTCTCTTGGGAGATAATTTCCTCAGTTGAACCACATGAGCAGAGATTATCCACATATTTGATACAGTGGTCCCTGGACAGGTCTAATCCATTAGGTCTTGGGACAGGGCATGACCAAATAATTGAGGACTGTCTTGGAAGTTCTGGGGGAGGACTGTCCATTTCCTTTGGCCCATGTTTTGAGTAGGGTCCTACAAACAGAGATTGTCCAGCTTGGTGAAGTGGGAGGCAGGAAAAGGCATCCTTGAGACCAAGCACTGAATACTTAGGGGAACTAAGTCATAAGTTGGTAAGTGTTAGGGGCCACTGCTTGGAAAGGGACCACTGCTTTACTGATCAGTGAGAGGTCCTGTATTAATTTCTGATAGGTAGAGAATGGGCGGGAGCGAGTGGGTGGCGGCGGATGGAGGAAGGCACGAGCAGATGGATGAGGCACCGAGGCTCAGATGGAATTCTCAGCGGGACACAGATTTCTTTCGCACGGGGCACCTTTCCCTTGGGGAAGGGAAAGATGTCCGCGAAGGGAAAGATGGAAGGGAAGGGAAGGGAAGGGAAGGGGAAGGATGTCAGGGAAAGATGTCCGGGAAGGGAAAGATGTCAGCCCACGGGTTGTGAGCTGGGACTTTATATATGGGGGCTTTAGGGTGTGGAAGGGGGAATGTTTGGGGGAGAAATCAGGGAGGGGGAAACAGGTAGGATTAGGGTGTGGAAGTGTTTACTTTTTCCCTCTTAAGATGAGAGAAAACCAGCTTCTAAAATCTCTGGTTATCAGGTAGAATCTGCTTATCTTATCTTTGGAGATCAGAGGAGAGGCAGGCTGCTTCTCAGCAGAGTTTGTTTCCCTTGACTCCAAAGGTCAAGGTGAGGTCCCTGTTGGGGAGGGGGGAAACTGCTGCTGTTTGGAAACCTAACAATTTCCATTTGTTGGGGGCCTTTTTTGACTCCTAAATTGGGGGCATTATTGAGGTACAACATTCAATTACTAATCCTTGTTATTTTAGGCTAGTGGTGATGGGAATTAATCCTTTCTTAGTCTCAATTTAAGAGATACTACTTTTTAAATATATATATATATATATATATTAATTGAACTTTTGTGGATTTCGTACACTACAACTTAACCATATTTAATTCCCCCCTTCCCCACCTTGATTCCTCCTATAGCCTGTCCAAAGGGCTTTATTCATTTTATCATATACGTTAAAGCCTATCTAGTCAAGATTGTGTACCCAGGTGTCCCTTGGGGTGAGATTATCAGTTGGAGCCTGTTAAGACTGTGTCTCAGCACTCCTTAAAGAATATCACCTCTCCCTCACCCAGCAGTGACCATCTGCCAACAGCTCCTTGCCAAGGTTGCAGTCTCCTGCTCATTTCCCCAATTCTATGCTGGTTTTCATCTGATTGAGTTTGCATGGATCTTATGATTCTACTTTTGATGAGGAATGTAGGAAGGATCTTTAAGATGACTAACCACAGGGGTGGCTGTTCTTAACTTTTCCCATCGGTACATACTGATTTTAGGAAGGAGCAATAGTTATACTTTGAGTTGCGATAGAAAATCTCTCCCCCCGAAAGGAACAGGAGTGTCAGGCAATTTCGCAAAGGAATGATAGAAAAGGAGATCTCCCCACAAATAAGCAGGGAGTAAGGTAAAATAACTTTCTATGTGTTATTTTCTATGTGTAAATAACTTTCTATACTCCCAGAACAGTAATTGAATTAGATGATCAGGGGTCAGAGAAGAAGGGCAAGGCTGAGAATCAGGCTCCAATGTCTATGAGGAAGTAGATCTGTTGAATTTCCACTATCAGAACTGACTGGGGTTCCCTGTACTTGGGTAGGCCTGATGAGATTCAATAGGGCTAGCCCTGGAATCCGTCAAATGTTAGGGAGAATGACTTGGGCCCCAATAACTTCCTATAACATTGACTTCCTTGCAAAAATTTCCCTTACAATTCTCAGCATGGTCTCAGAGGGGGTTTATGTCTTTGTGGGCATTTCTTTCCAAAGTGGCCTACCTATTCACAAAGGAAATACCCCTTTGAGCATTACTGATTTCCCAGACGGAAGACTGTTGTTGGTTTGGCCCTTATTGCAGCTATCTATTCCCTATCATATCTATCATTTCTCCTTTCCTTCTCTTGCTCCCAATTATAACAGACTGAATTAACAGGATAGAATAAATCATCTAAGGGCTTGCTTGTCTAGACCATCAGAATCTGAAGTTTCTTATAGATGTTTGGGGCTCACTGAGTGAGAAATTATTCCATAGTAGAGTCTCCTCTTCCTATGACCATGTTTCTATATTGGTGAACTTTCTCATAACATATTAAACTCTATCCACAAAGCCTAAAGGGAATTTCATTTTCTTCATAAATTTGGGACAGTTGAAAGCAGTTTAATGGTTTGATATTAGCAATTTTGAGACCCTCTATAACATAGTACAAGAAAGAAGTGACTCCTGAACAACTCATCCCTATCAATCCTAGGTTTCCATTCTGATTTTTGGTAGAGAACGCTTCATCTCCAGTGGGTATTCTATCTTAGCCCTACTATTTTTTCTGTTGACTTAATCATTTCTAACAACAATGGCCTAATCTAAAATTATTCTCCTTTCTTTGGGGAGGTGGAGTGGCACAATTTACTCTAACAACATCATTGGATCCTTCCAATCCAGCTAATAGATGGAAGTATTGTTTATATTGGTCAAGATTTTCAGTATAATTTCCCAGGTCCTTTTAAATCTTTTAAGTTCAGCCAATAAAGAGGAAATATGACTGGGTTCCTGCCCTGCCCTAGTAACTCAGAGTGGAAACATTCTAGTGGGTACGGGTCTATCAGAGCATTTAGAAACCTGTTTGACTTATGAGGGAACCTCCAATGGTACCTCAGCTGGTATTTCATTTTGTACAGGAAGACTTTCCCCTGGAATAGAGCGTGCTGCTGTGGTAGTGGAACACTTTGGCCCTATTTGTAAAAGGCCTTGGCTGGCGAAGAGAGACACGGTGAGTGTGGTCACTGGTGAGGGGCTAGAGTAGGTTGCCTATGTCTCTTCTTAGTAGGGAATCTGACTGGAACACTGTGCAGGAGCTTTGCCACTGGCCAGGTAAGGAGGAGGAAGCATTAGAACTTGACCTTCTGAAGATAGGCTGAGCAGTATCACTTTGCAGACAAACATGCCTCTCTCTGTGCTGTCAGAGCATCACAAACTGATGAAACAAGTATTAGGTCTCGTGGACACAAGCTCTGATGCTCTCCAGATATCCTGTCAGCTAGTACAGTGGCTGTGAAAAATGGAACCAAACTCTTAGAGGACTAAAGTTCCAGCTAGTTTTCTTACCTGACTTGGGGAAGGCCACATTGAGGGAAATCAGAAACTGCCCTCAATGCATCACATATAATGGCACCCGTGGACTGAGCTGTAAGAACAAGACATACAGAACCATATTCCACTAAGGTGTTCAGAAGTGGCCTAATGTAGAAGTTGGGTAGTCGTCTCTGAAACACCTAGCTCCACAAAGCATTGACAATCATCACTCAACTGAGCTCAGTCCAGTGTTACATCCCCTCATGTTTGAAAGCAATCACTCAAGGCTTAATGAAAAACAAGTGCCAGCATATCAAACTGGCAGCTAACTGCCACGCAGAGGCACCCCTCTGACCCTGAAGAGTTCAGTCCTGAATGCCGTACAGGCCTCCCCAAAACCCAATTATATCATCTGGCAGTTGTCTCTGGAACTCACAGGACCCCTGGTAGAGAAGATAACAAAAAACATGTTGATTGTAAAATGCAAGGCAAGCCAGAAGCACAGCCTGGGGTACTTGCATACATCCTTCGTGCAATAAATCAGCTCCAAAAGCTTGCAAGAATGCTGCATTTCTGCTCCTGTCAGACTCTGAAGTCACACCAGTCCAGAGCCCAGCTAAATAAATTCAGCTAATTCAGAACATCTGGAGTCTGAGTGGTACTTTTCCAGTGGTTCTGGCACCTGTAACACTACTGCCAGAGAATGGGAGTCTGCTCTACACCATTTTGCTAGTTCTTTGTTATCTCAGATAAAAGAAGAGTTAAACGTAAGGGATCTCAGCCCATTTTCCTTCCCCTTTTCCAAACAGATCTAGTTGAAGTACATGTTATAATTGAAGGTCCCCTTGTGGCCATTTTTCTCCGTGCTCTAAGGGATAGTCAGGCCAGGTATTGCCAGAAACAAAGTGAGCGTGGTCTTATAGAGGGTTTGGTCATCCAGCTTCTTCCAGTTAGGAGGCAAGACAATGGAGTGTGAAGTGGTATCTTTGAACTCTGTTTCACATTTGTAAAGAGAAAGCGTAGTGAGAAAGGCTGCGGGAGGGCTGCCCAATCCTCATCAGCTCTCTCTCTTATTCTGAAGAGGTATTCCAGCTCTGAGGCGGGCTATTGGCATGATCAACTGTATGCACACCAGGGTTTGTTTCTGGAGCAGGACTGGACTATGCTTACCCACACCGCAGTACTGGCTCTAGATAATTTGGTTTATATTTTAACTTCTGATTCCTTCATTCTCCGAAGAATAATAGTTCCTGTCTTACTTTCTTTAGGAAGGGATGGATGATGGCCAGAATTGTTAAAAGCTTCAGAGAGGGGACCCTTCTTGAATTTATGAATTTCTAGGGGGTTTGATTATGGGATTTGGTTAAAAACTAGATTAATGTCTATGTTCAAGAAGAGTGTAACATGTTCCCAGTTTATCTCATAAGAAAGCCAAAAATGGTTGTGTCCAAACCAGTAGGTGGTATATTCTTGGTTCTCCATAAATGTCTGGAGTTCATTGAAGATTCACAGGGGCTAAGGGTGAGGATGGTGACCTACATGATTGAGGAAGGGCATAAAGTCCCAGGGTGCTTGAGGGTGGAGATGGATTATGAGAAATAAATCTTTCCATTGGGGTATTTGTTGAGAGTTTATTGATCCTTCCACCTCAGGGTCACAGCAGGGGCTTGGGAAGGGGAGACTGTACAAGTTTTCCCAGAGATATCCAGAGTCTGAGCGAATAGTGACCCTCCAGATGTCTCTGAAATAGGAGGCCCACTTCTGTTTGGGGTAATATGTCCTGATCATTCCTGTCTCTAATTCGTTTCATGAGAGAGAGAGAGAGAGAGAGAGAGAGAGAGAGAGAGAGAGAGAGAGAAAGAGATGAGAGAGAGAGAGAGATTCCTAATGTTTTCTTATTTCTTGTTCCTGTTCCTAACCTGGGGCTATGCAACCCTGTAGAGGCCCTGGGAACACCTTCTTGGCCTGAGGTGGATGAGTACAAACTTCTGACTAGGAACTTCCAGTCAAGATTGTGAAGACTACCACCAAGCCATAGGAAGGCATGCCCTAAGATTGTCCTAAGGCTCTATAAGGAAAAAGCCTCCCTACTGGGGGAAGGAGACAATCATCAGGCTGGAATTCAGCTATGCAAATCATGACTTGGACTTCCCCTGCTTCTAGAATACTTGAGAAATGCCTGAAAATCACAGCCAAATTCTCCAATCCGCTTATAATTTGGCCTGGTTGCATTGACCTTTAAATGAGCAGTCCAGCTTCAGGAAAGTCCACAAAGAGGTCAAGAAATTATGCTGCTTAGAGTCTGTTTTCAGATTCTTTCCTTCACCAGGTAAAGAATTACAAGATAAAAAGTTTGTAGTCACAGCACACAGTCAAGTTCTGTTGAAGCAGAAGTAACACTCCACACAGAAAACAGACTCCCCTGCAAGGGGAAGGGATCCAGAGCTGGAACATCATTTATCCTTCCTGGAGGGTCTGGATTTTAGTATTCTTTAGGGTGGAATTTGAGACGAGACTGGGCTCTGCTTTCCCCTTTGACTTAAACAGGGTAGGATTAGGATGTGTGCTCCTGGTTTGTTTACTCATTTGGAAGCCAGAACCTGAGCAGCAACTTGATTGGGTAAAACAAACGCAGAAAGTTTAAAATTCCTGTCAGAGAGAGCCTACCAGCAGAGGGATTGGAAACATGCTGGAAGCCTGCTGAACCAACTTTGCACAAGAACCTGGAAGTAGGCCAACTTGGATGAAAGTGAAAGTAGTTGGAACAGAGCTGAATCTAGTCTGGGGCCTCCCTCTGTGACTATCTGCCTAATTTAGAGCTGTCTCCTAGTCTCATACAAGACTATATTCAATTAAAAAGCATCTGTATAGCTGTTACAAGTAATTTTTGTTGTGAATTTGCAGGACTGAAAGATTCTAGAAAATTGGCAAAGCAAACCTCTGGGTGTGTCTGTGAGCAAAGATTGGTATGTAGATAACAATTTCTAGTAGGCTGGGGCCTTGAATAGAATGAAAATTTGAAAGTTTAAGACAGCTTGAGTGTTGACAATTAGTGGAATAGATGTATTTTCCCTGCTTATGTCACCTGTGAACATCAGACAGAAGATTATTCTTGACCTTTGAATGCAGTTTTGCAGCACCAGTTCTCCAAAGGGCTTCCAGGCAGTCTAGAACTGGGGCTACACCATTGGTCTCTTTTCTTAGAAAGTTTTAGTCTGTTTAGTCCATATGGACAGAGTACATATTGCTTTTCTTTACCCTTCAGCCTATAGCAAGGCCTTATGGGACTACTCAACCTCCAATAATATAATCCAAGACCCTTCTTATATTTATTCTTTGATTCTGTTCCTCTGTAGAATCATAATACAGAAAATTATAACAAGTGGCATTATTGATATGGTTTGAGATGTGTCTCTGTTGGAAAGGAAACTTTTACCCTGTGCTATTCTACCTTGGAAGGTTGGGAGTAGGCTTTTGATTACTTATAATTCAAAGCTAAGAGTTTGACTTAAATCTCAGACTTTTGAACATTGCTAGATCAGTGAAAATTTTAGAGACTATTACAGATGAACTGAATGTATTTTCCCATGTGAGATTGTTGCCAGGATAGGACTGCTGTAGTCTAGATCTGGGCCTCTAAGATATTCATGTATTAAGTATTTATTCCCCAAAGTGGAGGTATTTAGAGTTAATAGAAACTTAACATTCCATCCACTAATTGAGGTTATGTTTTCAAAAGATCTAGTGGGGTCCAGCCCTTCCTTTTCGGCACCCCCTTTACTTTTCAGTATCCAAGATATGAGAAGCTTTCTCCAACACACATACTTGCTATGTGTCTTGCAATAGTTCAAACACACTAAAACCAATACATCATGAAATGCAACCTTTCTGGTTTTAAAGTTTATTGCATAATATATTTCATTACAGTAATTGTAAATTAATAGACACATAACAAAGCATATTATTAGTAGAAAGAAGACAGTATTTGCAAACTATATATTTAATAAGACTAGAATTAAAATATTGGGAGGCCAAGGTTCAATAACAAAAAAAAAAAAAAGAAATAAGAGGTCATTTTTTTTAACACTGTAACTCAATAGTGAAAGAATAAATCTTTCCTATAAGGCTCAAAGCAGGCAGGCCTGCATCTTCCAGAGACTTTAGAAATAGTGTAAAACTTACCTTATTTGAACATGGGGCAGAACTCTTACAATCCCAGCCAAAACATAGAAGCATAAGGGTCAAGAGTTCAAGGCCAGTCAATACTGTATAGAAAATTTGAGACCAGACTAGGCTGCATGAGAACTTGTCAAAAAAAGGCATTAAAGAAATAAATAAGAAATAGAAGAAAGCCCACCTAAAATGTGGATTGACAGTATAGCCTCTATCATGACTCTGCAGTCTCAAAATGGGCAATGATCCTTTTGCCACTTCTCTGCTCTCGTCGCTTGAAGGTATGCTGTCCTCTACTATGCAATGAACTCTGCCAATCTTCCACATTACGCCCTATGTGATTCATCAGCAGTGATCAGAGATTACAGACCAGAAAGCTGAGGAGATTCTAAAGTAAGAGCTCAGTGGCATTGCCACACAGAAAAATAAAATCTATTTTGATCTAATTAAAGACAATTCTAGGCTGTCTGTAATCTTGGATTGATTAGCAAGACAGATCTTAAACATATTCTCAAATATTATCCGTAAATAGTTTTCACAACTATTTTCCTTCTCCTTTATAGTTGTGTGAAATTTGCTGCAACTTTCAGGATCCCATCATTTACTTAGAATTTGTTTCCATCATTTTCACAAAGCAGAAATAATACCATATAGTAGCAGAACTCTAGAACCTGTGATCTTATCTACCATCATAGAGAACTTAAATAAGCAAATAATTTTTTGCTGGGTTTTAGTATGTACTGATGAATGTGTCTGTATAAAGCTTGCCTAATCATAAATAACCATATGTATACCTCACAAGCAAAAATGAGCATTAAGAATATGCATAAACAAATGGAGGGGAGAAAGTGAGAGAGAAAAAGACTTCATCACAGAGTCGAATATCAACAGGGAAAGATTACTGGGCATGGCTTAAATGTTTGTGGACATTTGCCTGATGACTCCTATGGTTGACTCACTTTGTTAGAGTTACTAAAATAAAATTTTGGAAAAAAAAAAACCCTTTAACTCTAGTCCCCATTCAGGTTATTCTTAATTAAGCTATTGTTGATGTTCAAAAAATTGAAGTACAAATGAGTTTGTTTGGAGCCAATATTCTCCCTTTGGCAAGGAGTCAGGTAAGTATGATTAGAATTTCTGAATCACTCTCAATTTATTTTTCCTTACAATAATTATTTTAGAACTTCAGAAAATATCCCAAAGTTCAAATTTCTAATCCCCATACTTCTGTTTTAATAATCTCCCAATACAAGTGATCACATCCTTCTCAATGTTTTGAGAGCCCTCGTGTAATTTTGTTTCCTTGCCAAGGCTAATCCCATAGTTGCCCTAAACTTATGAACTTACAAACTAGTCATGATGTTACATGCTGACAGGATATGCTAAAGAGGTGGAGGTAGGAAGATCATAATTTTGAGGCTATCCTGGGCTACACATTTAATGGCTAGGGAAATGGCTCAGTAGGCAAAGCACTTGCTGCAAAAAATGTGAGAACATGAGTTTGGTTACAAGAACCCATGCAAAGCTTGATGTAGTAACATGAATCTGTAATCACAGTGCTCCTATGATAAGATGTGAGATAGAGAGACTAGAGAATTCCCAGAAGCTTGAAGGCTATCTACTTTGCATATGTATGCAACAAGGAAAAACAAGAGAACTTGTCTCAAGCCTGGTAGAAGGTGAGGACTGACATCCCAGGTTGTCCTTTGACATCCTCAAATGTATATCATGCCATGCTTGTACCCCCTGAACATATGTTCACACACATACACAAAGATTTTCAAATGAAGCTATATGACATATGAGATTTTTTTTTAATTTTAGAGAAACATCACATTGAACTACTCATAATTAAGAATTTATTTGTAGCTACTCCAGTTTGGATTACTAATATTTGAAAAAGATGGTTATTAAACTGCTTTTCAATAACCCCTTGCAATAAATTTAAAAAGAAATTTAATCTGCTATTATTTTAAATGAGGAAAACTTTCCATATAGTTGTTAAGAAATTTAGGAGAGCCATACAGTTTTGAACATTGCTATGATAATTTATAAAAACACATTGCCACTGTAGATGGAAGCTTCTATATTCAACATGGCAGTGATAGTAGCTTGTTCCTCACCCACTACTAGAAAATTTATTTTGTTACAAATTCTTCATCACCTTTCCAATTAACTTCCTTTCCACAAAGTTTAGTTAGAAAAATACAAAAGTGATTAATAGTCACCTAGTGCTTGTGAATTTTGGTAACTATCATTAAGTATATCTGGTAGAAATGATTGTTCACAGTTTTTGCAAACTCTTCTTTGTGATATCATGCAAGATTATATTCCCTAATCAGAACATAATTAAAGCTGTTATGTTTAAATAAAATACCACCAATAGTAAAGTAAGCACATATTTATTGTTTTGGTATTTTAAAATTCTGTGGCTTTTGACCCTAGTTCAGAGGCAGCCCAGACCAAATAACTTGCATGAGGACAAACCATGTCTGCTTTATGAGAGATGACAGTGTACTCAGGAATAGACATAACTCAGAGATTTCTTTTTCTTTTATAAAATAGACTAGTTAGAAACAACAACAAAAAGATTATTCCCAAGTCCAATATAGCACTGTATAGGACTCGCTTATTGTAGATCAGAACAACTCTTCAAGATAAGTTTCATTGTTACTTTCTCAAGATGCAGAAGTAGAGAAAACACACACACACACACACACACACACACACACACAGAGTTGATGACAGGATGGATAGAGTCAACAGAGAATGCTGAGACCCATGGATGGGCAATGGTAGGAAATCATATCTCACCTTAAAGTGAGAAAGAAAGGTGAGAGAATTAGGAACATCAAAAGAGGTCAACAGAAGTCAACTTGGGGAGAGGGAAGAAAATAAATGTAGGTATAAAAAAAAGCATTCCTTGACAAAAGTGGAGTATGAAAGTAATAATGGAGAAGATAAATACTATATCATAATAAAAATGTGCTTGATAATTGTTCCAAATACAAAGTGCTGCTGCTAAAACCTTTGATTTTTTTTTGAGTGATTAGAGTACTGTTTATATGCTTACAAGAATATGAGGCAGTGTACATCTACATATCTTCAGGATGGTACTACAGACTTGATTAACAGAAAAACCTGCCAGCTAATTAGTAAGTTAAAATTTCAGCCTTATCATGCAACCTATGGGGAGGGGAGAAGGTTTGAAGATTATTTCAGTCATCAATTATTATTGATTTTGTCAACCTTGCTAATATGATGGAAATTCCGTGACAACTCTTACACAATGAAGTTAAGGAAGTTCTAAGTTGGTAAAGATATTAATGGCTCAGGATGGAGTCAAACCTGGAGTGGCAGTGGTAGCTCTGCACTGCTGCCCTCTTCTCCCTTTTAAACATTTATCTGATACAAGGTTTAGGTGATGTGTGAGGCTTCAGCAACCAAAAGTCAAAGAGAGCGGTAAACCTAGGTGTTTTCTCTTCTTAGTTTCTGTGAAATTTGTGCATTAGTTACTTGTCTCACTGTTATTATGAAATACCCAACAAAACAATTTAAGTAAGGAAAGATTTGTATTGGTTCACAGTTTTAGGTGATACAGTCCATCATGGTAGGGCAGGTATGGTAGCAGGTGCTTGAGGCAGCTGATCACATTGCATCCATAATCAGGAAGCAGAAAGAGATTAGCTAGATTTATCCTTTCTATTCAACCCAGAAACCTAGGCCATGAAATGGTACTGCCCACATTTGGTATAAGTCACCCCACCACAGTTAACCTAATATAGATAATCCCTCATGGACATGCCTAGAGATTTGTGTCCCTAGTGAATCTAAATCCCATCAAGTTGACAATCAAGATTGCCCATTACAATCTCGAGAGTCTTATAAAACTGTTCTTTTTTATTGTTTTATTTTTTTTTATTTTATGTGTTTGAGCATATTTGCTGCATGTATGTGAGTTCACCTGTTTCACGCAATGCTGCCGAGGTCAGAAGAGGGCTTCAGATTCCCCTGGAACTGGAGTTAAGGACGGTTCATAGCTGACATGTGGGCTCTGGGGATCGAACCCAGGTCCTCTGAAAGAGCAGTCAGTACTTTTAACTGCTCAGCCATCTCTCCAGCCCCCAAACTGTTCTTTGAGAAAACATAAGGATACATAATTCTACTAGCCGATGGTGGAGAGGAGCTTAGCAAGTTCTGTTTGTTCAGATTCTTCTCTATGTCCCATTGTCTAGAAAGATATCGTTTTATTATCTTAGGTAATGAAAGGCATATCTTTAATGAGGGTCTTATGGCATGCTTCTAAGGGAATGACTGAGTAAAGGAGGGGGTCTTTAGAGAAAGAATAAGAAAGCCCATAATGTTATGGAAGCCTCACGTGATAGTAAAATCATACTTAGAAAAGAGATAGAAAGAAGAGAAGGAAATTTATACTTTTCTGGGTAATTCAGAAAAAGCAGGGAGACTAACAAAACTACATGGCCTATGCCTGGTAAACACTACACTGTGTTAGAGGGACAGGGATTCTGGGAAGGAAAAGTGTATTGTGTCATTACAGGACTAATTTCTCTGCCTATCTCCTTAGCATGGTTTAAGCTGAACCCCACCTTCCTAGGGGTGGTTTCCTGGACAGACGATTAACTCACCATAATGAATGCTAGACCTCCGCCTAGGCCAGAGTTTTATTCTGTCAACCAGCCATCATGTCCACTACCCTTCAACCCCCACAAGGAACTTTGTAGCTACTACTTACATCACTTTTGCTCCATCCTTATGACTTCATCTAGTTTCTTTTATTTGCCAAAGTCCCCATTTTCAAATCTCATTAACATATGAACTACAAGGCTAAATTTGCAAACATTAATTGCAAAGGGTACATATTAACACTATGCTAGAAAAAATATGGCAGGATGAATTGTGGAGGGTGTCATGAATTAATGACCACTCAAAAATTACAATAGCCCAGGTGGAAGTAAGTAACACCTGAGATGATGCTTCTGAAAAAATAGCAAAGTAAAAGGTTCTGCAGAAAGGTATTTATTTGGTGGAAGGGGGCAATAGAGATTGAAAATTGAAGAATTATTTCCAGATTTCTGGTTTTAGATAATATTCACAGACTATTGATTTCTAATGATATGGAGTACTAGAGTAGAGTAGAGGAAAGTAAAATAATTAAGTTTTCAGCATGTTGAACTTGATGTATATATGGGTCTTTCCTGGGAAGTCCAAGTGGCTTTAGGGATCCATAAATTGAAGCTTTAGAAAAGAGATTATTTCTGCCTCTAGTGATTTTTTAAATGTTCATCCAATTATTTCTCAAAATATTTTGGAATTATTTCCCTAACCATTATAGCTTAAAATCAAGTTTGGATTAAAATGCTTACCTACATAGTAGACGATGCTTATATGTGCTTCCACTATGATAATACAGTCTCTGTTCCTCCTACATCATGTAAGTATGGATCAAAAAGACAATTTCAGTTATGTTTGCATTGTATTTAATGTGACATACTGTCTCCCCTGATCTTCATATTATTCTAAACATCATCATAAAAAGAATAAGTTGTTTATTGCTAAGAGAACTGACATTAATTTCTCTGATATTTTCAAAACATTATTACTACCATTATATATACACCCAAGAGTCTGTAAAATCACATATTTTAAAATGGAGTTAAACTGTTTTATGTGATCATACACTGATTATCTCATCATATTTAATATACATTGGAAAAAGAAACAATCTCTCAGAACTAGTAAATAAAATCCTACTGTAGAGGACAAGACATACTTAGGGTACAGGACTTGAAACAATGGAGCAGGAACTGACCTGGAAGCTTTCTAACTGAAGTTCAGCTATCATAATGCTAGATGATGATATGCAAACAGCCAAAGGAGAAAAACAATCAAGGGTCCAACTGAGCCCTAAATCCTAATAATCATAACAGAAAACTATCTCTCCTGGTGCAGTAGTGGCACTGGTATCTGGGGGCAATCATCAGCTATCTAATTGGACTTAAAGTCTTCTCAATGGGAGAGAGCGCCTGGGTGGCACTGTAAACTCAGCCAAATACACATAGCAGGAGAGAACATAGAGCCTAGAGAAAACCCTGTCTGTTTCATATCTGAGGACAAATGAAACTCCTTAATCTATGCGAAATACCGATTCTTATAAGTACAGACAAACATACTGTACAGTATCCATCAAAGAAGCTTCTTTTTGCAACAGATGAAGGCTACTGCAGAATTAAACATCTGGTTAGACACAGAAAACATATGTCTGAGAGATGGTCACTACTGGGGTACACATCTATGGTTGCATTTGGATATGGATGCCTGAATGTATAGGACTTAGCATGTACAACAGAATACATGAGGTTTAGTGGGGGGATGGGGGAGACATGCATGGAGGAGGGGTCCTGAATGTGATTAAGAACTGTTGTATGAAGTTGCAAAAGCTAAATAAAACAACAACAACAAAAACAAATTCTATACATGTTTTTAGCTAAAATATGTGATCCTTCTGAATTTTTTTTCCTTTTTCAAAAAATTTACTTCTTTACTGAATTTTTATGATTTTTATATAGTGTAGTTTGATAGTATATAGATCCCTCCCCTATCTGCACCTTTCCATCACTGACCCAAGACTCCTAATAATATATATACCTATAGAGTCTGATTTTTTTTCTCCAAATGACCTCAGCGTGGGTCTTCTGAAAATTCTTGACTCACAATTTTTCCCTAACTACACACTGACATTAATTATTTTAATTTCAAATACAAAACTCATTTAGTGGCTGATGCTCAGTCCCAGAGCACTTAAATTAAGGCCCTGGGTTGTTCTTAAGCACTGAAAAGTATGTTAAATGCTATAAATATATATGCATACATAATTTTGAAATTTTTGTGCATAAAATTTTAATTTTTATTTATGTACATGCATGTCTGTGTGTGTATGCCATATATGTACAGTGCCCACAGAAGAAGGGAGACGAGGTCATCACATGCTTTGGATCTGGAGTTACAGGTAATTGTGAGCTGTTGGACATGAATACTGAGACTGTAATTTGCATTCTCTGAAAGAACATCAAATATTCTTATCAACTGAGCCATCACTCTAGTCCACCATCACTCTAGTCCATTTTTCTCTTTTTTTTTAAACAAAATCTCAATGGGTAGCCCTGGTTGTGCTGTAACACATTATATAAGCCAGACTGGACTTACTTAATGGCAATCCTCCTTCCTGAGTCTTCTTAGTACTGAGATAAAATGTATAAGCCAACATGCCCAGATCTTAACTTTTTTTCAATTTCTCTTCTTCTGATTTATTGAGAATATGTTCTATCAAAGTTTTTATTGGAATGATCATTGCACAATAGTTCACTGATACATTTTTAGCATATTTTATATTCATTTACAATAGCACAGCTATTTAACAAATGGAAAGAAAAATGTTATTATAACTTCAAAAAATTAGCCACGTAAAGATCAAGAAAACAAATGATACCAAATGTTGGAGAGGATGTGGGGAAAGGGGAACATTCATTAACTTCTGGTGGGGCTGCAAACTGGTTCAACCCCTATGGAAAGCAGTGTGGAGAACTCTTAAAAAACTACAAATGAACCTACCATTTGACCCAGTTATACCACTCATTGGCATATACCCAAAGAACTCGTCCTATTGCAGAGCCACTTGTACATCCATGTTTGTTGCTACTCTTTTCACAATAGCTAAGAGATGGAAGCAACCTAAGTGTCCCTCAACTGACAAGTGGTTAAC
>NW_008331140.1:1112135-1124409 GCF_000622305.1 Nannospalax galili
GTTAAAACCTCATTTAATTTTATGTCTTACAGAGTTTATAATGAGTGAAAGATTGTATAAGCATAATAATTCATCTGTAAACCTAAAAATGTACAGCCAATTTTGAAAGAGATGTACCCTAGCTCAGAAAAAATGTTATTGAATAGGTTAATGCTGTTGTAATGAAATGCTTCTTCTTAAAAAAAAAGAAAAAAGAAAAATTAACCACCTAAAAATTATCCCTCAGTTGCTCCTAGAAACTCTGATGCCATTTCACTAAATACTGATCTCAATTCTGCAAATGGTAAGAGGTAAATCTCCCTATCATAGAAGGCAAAAATATCCCAGGCCACATTCCTGATGAAAGCCCCTGGGAGATTTACAGACATCAACTTTTTTCCAGTTTCAAAACTCTATTATAAGACAGGCAATCAGTGGTCTGCCTGTATTTTCCGCCTGTCTGTCAATAGCTAACATTGGCCTTTTGACAACTGGCTACCTTTTACTACCCAAAATCAATGTTTCCCCATACACATGGATAGCCAGAAATGCTTGGGAATATTGTCAACTACAGATTTGTGAAATAAAAATATATTATTCTCTATGAGTCATCAGCATAAGAAAGACATCATGGACTCACTTAACTTCCAAAACACTGGAACATTATTATTTTTCATTTTGTTACAGATGTGAAAAGAAAAAATAAAAATTTAGGACCAAATAAGAGCTATAAAATGAAAATGTTTCTGGCACTGGATATTCAGAAAAGAATAAAACATGTCTCTTGGACTCAATTTCTTACTAGGAAAATTCAATGCATGCTTTTCTTTAACTTTTGAAGTGGTCAGAAAAATCACCAGATTCTAATTACTCATCAAAAAGTGTCAAGAAGGATGCACAGTGCTCCACAGCAGAGAAAGAACAAATAAAATCTTAAATGCAATGTAAACAAAGCAGCTTTTGAAATTAAAAAAAGGGAGAGAGTTCCAATACACAAGCAAAGAAAACGTCACTTTCACCCTTCTGTTTTAATCTTTCAACTTAAAATTTACTATGTTAAATGACTTGGAAAGAATGGAGGGAAGCATCCCTCCTCATTCTTTAGCTACTGAGCTGAATGAAAAGATTTCTTGTTTCCCTGGAGTGCTTTCATGCTGTCTTTTATAGCCAAAAGCTACAAGGAAGATTCAGTAAAACTAGCATGCAAGTATTTCTTGTCACGTGTTGATCTCTCTCCAGTGAGTCCCACATAAATTCAATGATCGAAAATCTACTATATTCTGTTCATGGAAGTGTTTACCTCTATTTTGAATGTTCCTAATATAAAGAAACATTACATTTCTGTGATAGTAAGCAGAACAGTAAATATAAATAAGTTGGGCCTTGGAAGTGACGCTTGTTCTTGGATGGAAGCCAGATTTGGCCTTGCTCTGCTTGACAATCTGTCCTTGACAGAAGCCAAAGATGTTTGCTCTTGTTTCTTGTCATCTTTCTTCTTTTAAATGGGCACCCCTGTCTGGAAACTTTATGTGAGAAAATTACTGAAATTAACAGTGAGACCCTGCTTCAAAATCCTAGGTGTAGAAGGGCTAGGTATATAGCTTATTCGTGAATTGATGTCCTGGCACACATGAGACACATCATCACATCACCACAGACACGAAAAAGATCCAGAATACTATGAGGGAATACTTTAAAAAACCCATAGGCTACTAAATTTAAAAACCTAAAAGAAATGCACGGGCATCTAAAAGCATGGGAATCAGAAGAGACCAGCAGCTTAAACAAACCTATAACAAGTCAAGAAATTGAAACAGTAATACAAAAACTCCTAATGAAAAAAAGCCCAGGACCACATGGATTTACAGCAGAATTATACCAGACATTTAAAGAAAATCTATATTCAACAATACCTAATTTATTCAAAAAGATAGAAATGGAAGGAGAACTTGCAAATTCCTTCTAGAAAGTCAGCAGGTAAAGATACAACCAAAAAAGAAAACTATAGTCACATATCCTTAATAAATATAGATGCAAAAATTCTCAAAAAAATACTTGCAAACCCCATATAGACACACATCAAAAAGATCATCCACCATGATCATGTCGAATTTATTCCAGATTTGCCGGGATGGTTCAATATACTTAATTCAAGAATGTCATAAATCTTATAAATGGACTCAAAGATTAAAAACCACACGGTCATCTCAATAGATGCAGAGAAGGCCTTTGACAAATTTCAACATGCATTTATGTTCAAAGTACTAGATGGAATTGGACTGGAAGGAATATTGCCTCAACATAATTAAAGCCATATACAACAAACCTGCCAGGGGTTCAAACCAGCGACCCCCGCACAGTGATGATTGGGGATGAGTAAGTGTGCCTTTCGCCAGCCCACGCCACCCCCAGTACCAGGAACACTCAGGCACAATGGGGAGCCTAGTCAAGGAGGGACTCATTTATTGCAGGTGTTACAGAGCTTATAAAGGCACCTGGAAATCCCCCCTCCCCCCGAGGGTGTATCTTAAGGATGGTCACGCGCTGATCATGCACTCCTCAGCAGTGCGAAAGTATTCTTCAGACTTCCAAAGAAAGTCAGCCCGTACCGCAATAACTTCCTCTTGGACTTCTGCAAGGTGGAGCCTTAGGTCCCCACACAAACCCACAGCCAGCATCATTCTAAATGGAGAATAACTGGAAGCATTCCCCATTAAGGTTGGGAACCAGACAAGGCTGTCAACTATCTCCACTCCTTTTAAACATAATGCTTAAATCTCATGCAAGAGCAATAATAGAAGAGAGGAAAATTAAAGAGTAATAATTGGAAAAGAAGAAATCAAATGATCTGTTTTTGCAGACCATATGATATTCTATCTAATAGATACCAACAATTCCACCAGAAAACTCCTAGAAATGATTAACACTTCCAGTAAATTTGCAGGACAGAAATTTAATCTACAAAAGTCTGTAGCCTTTCTATGTACCAATAACAAGCAATCAGAGAAAGAGTACACAGAAACACTCCCTTTCACAATAGTTTTTTTTTTTTTAAATTAAATAAAATATCTCAGAATAAACCTGACCAAAGACATTAAAACCCTCTACAATGAAAATTTTACATCTTTAAAGAAAGAGATTAAGGAAGACACCTCCAATGCTCATGGACTGGAAGAACTAATATTGTGAAAATGACCATCTTACCAAAAGCCATTTAGAGATTCACTGCAATGCCGATTGAAATCCCCATGAAATTCTTCACGGAAATGGGGGAAAAAAAAAAAAAAAAAAAACGTCCTAAGATTCATATGGAAGCACAAAATACCTCCTATAGCCAAAGCAACCCTAAGCACTAAGAGAAATGCTGGTGGATTACTAAACCAGATGTTAAACTATATTACAGAGCTATAATCATAAAAACAACATAGTACCGGCACAAAAATAGACCCATACATCAATGGAACAAAATTGAAGACCCAAATATGAGTACATGGAATTTCAGCCAAGAACATTCACTGAAGAAAAGACAGCATGTTCAACAAATGCTGCTGCCAATACTGGATCTCCACCTGTAGAAGAATGAAACTAAACCCCTACCTTTCACCTTGCACAAACGTCTACTCCAAATGGATCAAAGATCTCAACATGAAGCCTGAAACTCTGAAATTCTCAGAAGAAGATGTAGATGATAACCTACAAGATACTGGTATAGAAAAGAATTTTCTAAACCCAATATCAGTTGCTCAGGAAATAAGGTCAAGAATCAACAAATGGGACCTCATTTAAATAAAGTTTCTGTACATCAAAAGAAGCAACCAAGGAAGTGGAGAGAAAACCTACAGAGTGGGAGAAAATCTTCACCAATAACACATCTGACAGAGGTATAGCATCCAGAAGAGTTAAAGAACTCAAAAAACAAAGAATCAAAAAAGGAAGTAACTCAATAAAAACATGGGCTAAGCAGCTAAACAGGGTTCTCAAAAGAAGAAAGAAAGATGAATAAGGAGTCTCATAAATGGTGTTCAACATCATTAGCAATTAAGGAAACGCTAATTAAAACTACTTTAAGATTTCAGTAAGATCAAGAGAAAAAAATATGCCAAATGTTGGGGAGGATGTGGGGAATGGGAAACAGTGGTGGGATTGCAAACTTGTTCAACCCCTATGGAAAGCAGTGTAGAGAACCCTTAGAAAACTAAAAATGAACCTACAATTTGATCCAGTTATATCACTCCTTGGCATATACCCAAAGAACTCATCCTATTGAAGAGACACTTGTACATCCATGTTTGTTGCTGCTCTTTTCAGAATAGCTAAGTGATGGAAGCAACCTAAGTGTCCCTCAACTGAGTGAATAATGAAAATATGGTACATTTATACGATGGAGTTCTACTCAGCAGTAAAGAAAGATAAAATCATGAAATTTGCAGATAAATGGATGGAGCTAGAAACTGTTATACTAAGTGAAGTAACAAAGACTCAGAAAAACAAACAACATACATTCTCCCTTATATGTGGATCTTAGCACCAAATCCTATTATGTGATTATGTATCCAGACATAACTATAGGAACCAGGATAATGAAAAGGAACCAAGAAGGTAAAGGAAAATAAAGAACCTGAAAGAATAACAGTAGGAAATATGTATTAATAATGGAAATATGGATAAAAAGAGGGTTATTTAAATGGGAGGGAGAGGGAGGATTATACAAGGAACCTTGGGGATAAAGGGAAAGTAGAGATCAAGAGAGGTGGGACCACAGGATAAAGGTATTATTAAGGGAGAAATGGGTAAAGGGGTTGGGGCCACTTTAAATGGGGAAACCATGATGGAAAGGTAAGACAGTGAGAGAGATAAATAATGCCTCGTTAGTTTTAAAAAAACAGATGGAATCATATTAGTCCAACAACCTACTGATATACACACAACTCGTTCAAGGAAAAAAAATTATGTCTAGTCAAAGTTTATATAAGAGCATTTGGTCTTTCCCAAGCTTTATCTACATAGTGCATGGTAATTAAAACTACCAGACTGGTGAAACTAACCTTGGATATTTAACTTTCACTTTTATTTATACTTTGAGGCCTATATTAATATGGTCAGAGGGACTTAAAGGGCAGTTTTTATTCCTTGTCCTCCAAGGTCAACTAAGTTCCAGGGTCTAATAGAGCATCTCTGAAAATGTTCTGTAACTGTGGTGAGTCACCTGTCTTCTTGTTCAGTGAGGCCACAGAGGCCCCACCAGATGGCCTTCAACCAGTGTCCAGTCTACAAAGAGGAGAGTAAACACAGATGAAACCTCTCCTCCATGCTTCCAAGTGAAGCCAGCCACAGTCAAGCAGGATCTTTGACTTATCTTCACATTGATGGAACTGGTAAAACAAAGGAGCCAGGGACTCTGCCCAAGCCCAAGTGACCCCTGAGGAACAGATTCTCAGACTATCTTAAGAGTAAAAATAAATTGGCTTATTTGGGTAAACTGTATGGTCTTAAACACCCAAAAGGAAAGTATAACCAAAGATTAAAGTGATCAGTCTATTTCTTTTAGAGTCCATGCATATAGATAAGGCTACTGTCTCCAGAGTTCTCTCAGGGTCTCTTGCACAGTCAGACAAACCATAATATTTTTATGTGAATTAATTATGGTTTATGCCCTCATGTAGGGAGGGGGTATATGGGGGAACTTACACAGAGACAAGCACTCTTGTGCCATGGCTCAGAGCCCACCACTTCAGATGCTCCCATGGCCCACCCATAGTGTCCATTAACTTTCACCCATGAATCTTGGGCCCACAGTGTTGTCCCAGGTCAGTAAATGCCCCCCTCCCATCCACGTGGGTGAGGTGGGGCCATCTTTCTCTCCATGCCTGCCACCGCTGCACCTTCCTCCTGGCTCACAGCTTCCATTCCAAGACGACACAGAAAACCTCCCCTGTCCATTCTCCACAGCAGGCCCCACCACTCCAAGAAACCAGTCACCTGGGAGACACTCCACTCCTTTCCTCCGCTGTTAACAATCTTTCTGTCAATCTTCTGCTAAGGTCCCCGAGCCTTTGGGGGGGGGTGACAGATGTAGGGCAATCTCTCTTGTATCATGGCAATATAATGACTTCTTGGGCCTCCCCATTAGTCTTCATTAGGCCGTGGCCACTGATCTATCTCAGCAGTGTTTCTTCTCCTATAAAGACAAATACAAAGAAGCAGACACATTTAAACAAACATGTATGTAAATACAAATGCCTAGAAGATATTCCAGTAAGTGTACTATATTCATTAAACAGTATACTTGTGGTGGCTTCCCCACTAGGGCTGGTATCCATTCTCGACACAAGGCATTGGCCTGTTCTACAGGACCAAATGTGTGTTCCACCCATAGGGGCAGGCCTTATCCAATTAGAAATTTGTCAGTTGTATATGCTGGTAGACCCATTATTGCATTTGCAGGCATTGCTTGGCATATCCATAGTGTGCAGCACGCAGTATCCATTGTTGAGTTCAATCATAGGGGATCCTTTCTTCCCCAACCACCTGCATAGTGCCTTCTGGCAATATGATCGTCATCCATCCAGTGGCATGGAGTTTTTTTGGCTTAGTCTCAGCTCCATCTCATGTTCTTCTCCCACGTTCACAACATGCAGTGTCTTCAGCAACATAACCTTATCGACCTTTCTAGTGTACAACCAAAACTAGTGGCAATAGCCTTTGTGAATTCGAAGACCTCTAGGATCTCTTTCTGACCAACAGCGCATGGGGGGCAACCCACCCCTGGTACTATAGATTTTCTTAACAGTGGCATAGTTTGGGAGTCTATCTTTATCTTACCAAAGCTACATGAAATTCCCAAGAATCTTACAGCTATAGCTGGCCTTTGCTTCTTCAGGTATCTTTCAAATGGGTTTCACATCTGTAAAATACTTGAAGGAAGGTTAACATTACATATTAAATCAATCATAGACATGTTCTCACACATCATGGAAAGGTTTTGTCGATGCATATTAACTGTTTTCTCCATAGATCCTTGTTAGATACCATAGAATGGATATGAGGGCATTAATTTTGTTAGCTCTTTACCATTTGTATTTATCCCTTTGGAGTCATTTCACACTTGGGGGATTTTACACAGGATCTCTTTGTATTCTTTTACTCTTGATGCACTTACAGGTGTGGGCTGCAGTTGCCTGACCTTGCACTGGGTTAAGAAGGAAGGGGGCCTCCCCTCTCCCCACTCCACTTGTTGCACTTATTAGTTTCCTGAGTCAGGCAGGCCCTGGGTCTGCCTCTTGACTGTAGCCATATCTGTCATCTTCCCATTGACCACACCAGGTTGTTGGGGGAGAACTTGGTGGGAAAACCTGCTTCCATCATTAGTACAGACTTTATCAGAAGAGAAATGCATCTTATTTAATCCCTGGGGATTCTTAACCACCCCTTGTACAGTTTTTATTCCTCGAATGTCTTTTGTACACTGTTCTTCTGGTTTTAAATCCTTCAAGAAACACCTTAGTACTGAATTTGGTTTTCTATCATTTTTTTCTCGGAGAATTTGGGCTTGACATATGTCTTGCCACATTTGTCTTTGCATAACCTAGGTGGACTATTTCTTCGGTCTGGACTTTTTTTTATATCTCTTACAGGGTGTTCTTTTATTTCACAGACACATTTTACATGCTGGTCAGAATCGTTTAGATTTACCAAAGCCTGTCTCACTTTACAAAGATCCTGTCCCATCAAATGGCTGGGTAAAACCATTAAAGTCCCACACCATTCTCAAGGTCCCAGTTTAATTAAGCTTTCCTTCATATCTCTACTGAACACAGTCTTATCTGGCCCAGTGAACTGGACATCATATATTGCTTTTCTCATACCTAGTTCTCAATAATGCCTGCCCCTCCTTTTAGTCCTCCAGCCCCTGGTAATCATGTTAACCTCCCTTGGTGACAACCATGTATCTTTAATGCCTTCAACCAGCCATCCCATTAAGGACTCTCCTCCATGCATTGGCCTAAGTTGAACAGCCTATATCGCAAGGATGAATGGGTGGTTATATAACTCAGCTGTGAAGCTTTTGAAGGACTTAGACTGACTTCATTTTCTCCCATGTCCCATACTCTCACAAGCCACTTGTCTAGGGCTCTCTCCATGCTTGCTTGTAAGTTTTTCCTAGTTTTAACAGCTCTAGCATGGAATATTTCCTAGCTACAGCACAGTTAGCTTTTTTTCCCTTTTGTATCAACAGTTGAGTCTGAGGGGCAGCTTTAGCTGCTTTTATTTTTAGTTCATTTTCCTTTTTACTATTACCTATCTCTTCCTCTGAATTTTGGACCTTACACAAGTTAAAGTGTGAAGCTCTGTAACTTAATCTGCCAGGACTTCCCTAGCCTTTTCAGCTTCCCCTGCCAGGGGCACATCTTTTATTATACAAAGTGGCCATGCTTCCTCTCTGGGAGCTCCGTTTGGGGGTAAAAGTTTTTCTAGCCTCTGAACAACCTTTAACAAATCTTCACATACCTGCAACATATCCCAAAATTTACAACACAGCTATGGCCCATGATTCTGTGTGGCTGGCCTCTTTTTAGTTACAGATTTTATAATCCATTGTATAACCCATGTGACTATCACTAACCCCATTAAGCATATGGGTTTTGATTGGCTTCTCTCTTAGGTTCCTGGCAACTGCTCCTGGATTTGGGAATCAGAGCCCAGCTGACCCACCACAGAGGAAGCGGGAACAGCACTGCTTTCTGAGATGCACATCCCAAGGCTGTGGTTCATTTATCCTGGCTGGACTATGCCAATTCTGTCACCAGAGTTCTCTCCGGGTCTCTTGCATGGTCAGAAAAACCATATAATATTTTTTATGTGACTGTATTATGGTTTATGCCCTCATGTAGGGAGGGGGTAAATGGGGGCACTTACACAGAGACAAGCACTCTTCTGCCATGGCTCAGAGCCCACCACTTCAGATGCTCCAGTGGCCTGTCCATGTTCTCTGTAACTTTCAGCCATGAATCTTGGGCCTTCAGTTTTGTCCTGGGTCAGTAAATGCCCCCTCTCACATCCATGCTGTTGAGGCACTGGGGCAATCTTTCCATGCCCGCCGCTGGTGCTCCTTCCTCCTGGCTCACGGCTTCCACCCCAAGATGGCACAGAACCGCCCCCCCCAGTCCATTCTCCGCAGCAGGCCCTGCTGCCCATTGGAAGAACCAGTCACCATGGAAACAGCTACATAACAAGAAACAATGCCTCAAGGGAGATACTTCCTTTGAGTAGTTTGCCAGAGTGGCCCATTAGACTCCCAGACAGTAACCCAGCATAGAACTAGGAAAATGAACAGCAGACCCCAATCTTGTCTAAAGGAATGTTGGCAACTAATTGCTGCTAGATGAGGAAGAGCTGATCTTCCTAAAACTCTAAATAGGCTGACTAGACTCAGCACTGGGGAACAACTGGGGGCACTAACAACACAGTGGACAGTACCAGGGTTGACAGAGTATGACAGAGTATATGGGTTCGGGGGGGGCTATGAGAGGGTGCCATTTTGGAAGTGGGCATATAGATAAGATTGTTTGGGATGTTCTGTATGAAATACACCAAAAAAATCAATAAAACAATTTAAAAGCATAGAGATTCAAATATTATTTGAAAACACAACAAAATAAAATGATCATAAATGCATAATTATAACTGGGTTAAAAACTTTGATTTTTGTAAATTTTATTTTTGAAATCTATCTTGTTATATTGCTCAACATGACCTAGAAGTCTCAATCTTTCTTTCTCAGCTTTGAGTGCTGGGATTACAGACCTGGACCATGCCAGGTTTTGATTCTGCTTTGGAAGTTAAATAGAAACAACAGATGTAGAATCAAAGAAACATTTTTCTTATTGACAATATTTCTTCCCAAGATCTTACCTCTCTAGACACTTGTTAATTTTAGGGGTAATCAACATAAATTCCAATTGCATCTACTATTTTTTTATTTTATAAAATGTATTCTTTGATTATTTCATATACCTCTCATTTTCTCTCTTCTGTTGAAGTCCTTCCTCTTCTCAATCAGTTCTCCTCAAATTTTCTTTTTTTTAAATTATTTATGTATTGATGATTGATTGATTGATTTATTGATTATTTTGTGATACTGATTTTAAGTAGGGTTCCTACTTTATTCCTTTTCAGTGGCTACACCATTGAAGTAAATGAAGCTTTCTCCCCCAGGAACCATTAACTGTGAATATTTCCTCAAGAAGCAGTGTTAGCCCATGAACCTCTACCCCATCTATGTATTGATGGGCCAGTCTTAGTTTTTGTGTAGGTAATTAGAGGTACATGATTTGCTTGTAGCACAACAAAATCATGCCCAGAAGACACCTTTTTGTCAAACATCTACTTTATTTCTGGCTTTGCCATTCTTTACACACCCTCTTCCCTAATATGCCTTCAGCCTAGGAGGGAGTGGCATGGATGCTCTGTTTAGGGCAGCATGCTCTATCACTAGTTTTTGGGACTTTGATCATTTATGAGTCTCTGTATTAACCACCACTGGAAGCCATGACTAGCTGTGACTGAATTCTCTGATAAGGCTGAGAGCAGCACTAATCTGTAGGGATAAACATTAATATTTATAAAGCAGTCTAACATGTCAATTTAAAATGAAACAATAATAAGAAGTTTGCTGCTAGGCCCTGTGTTCTCCCTAGCCATGTGCTCCTGACCAGATTTACAATAGCAAGCATAAGTCTCTTTTTGCAGAATGGGCCTCAGATCCAATAAGAAAGTGGTTGGTTACTGTATTAGTTACTTTTCTGTTGTTGTGATAAAAGACTGTGACCAAGGCAACTTATAGAAGGAGGAGTTTATTTGGCTTACAATTCCAGAGGTGTTAGAGTTCATAAGGGCAGGAGAAAAATCGTGGTGGAGATGGCCATATTTCAAAAAGCCAAACAATCGCATCTTTAAGCAGACACAGCAAACAAAGAGACACTGGAAATCTGGCAAGGCTTAAGAACTCTTAGAACCTTCCCCCAGTGACATGCTTCCTCCAGCAAATCCACACCTCCTAAAACCTCCCAAAACAGAGCAACCACCTGGGGGCAAAATGTCCAAATACTTGAAGCCTATGGAGGTTCATTCAAACCATTCTCATTCAAACCATTGCAGTTACTCCTATCATAATCATGCCACTATTGTGCCAGAAGGACAACTTGTCTGGTAGTTTGGTATTATTACTTTGAAGGTTCACAGCTGGATAAGACTGAGTATGATAATTTAAAATTTATGTAAACTGATAAATATGATCAGTTTGAAAATACCGGATTATAGATGTGTATAGGTCAAACATACACCAAGATGAAATGTAGTTTATTAAATACGTACATAAAAGTAAATGTTTGTAGCTACATGAAAATAAAATTTGTTAAAAGTCTATACTAGATGGCATATTATTTGATTTATTGAATAATTTTATTATTGTAGTCAAGTTTAATTATTCTTTTTGACTTTCCTATTTATGTGGAATGAGGATAAAAAAGTAAACATTTTGATACTCATCATTAATGCTAAGAATATCTTTTTAAAAAATATTATTTGTTGCATTCTTCTACAGGTGGAGATCCAGTTTTGCCAGCACCATTTGATGAACATTCTGTCTTTCCTCCAGTTAATGTTCTTGGCCCCTTTGTCAAATATCAGGTAGCTAAAATTGCAATTACTCATATTTGGGTCTTCAATTTTGTTCCATTGGTCTATGGGTCTATTTTTATGCCAGTACCATATTGTTTTTATGACTATAGCTCTGTAGTAAACTTAGTGTTTCTCTTTGTAATCAGGGTTGCTTTGGCTATCCAGGGTCTTTTTGCTTCCATATGAATTTAAGGTTGGATTTTTCCTAATTCTGTGAAGTATGTCACAGGGATTTTGTTTGGGATTGCATTGAATCTATATATTGCTTTTAGCAAATGGTCATTTTCACAATATTAATTCTTCCAGTCCATAAGCATGGGAGGTCCTTCCACCTCCTGGTGTCGGCCTCAATCTCTTTCTTTAATGATTTAAAATTTTCATTGTAGAGATCTTTGGTGTCTTTTGTCAGATTTATTCCAAGATACTGTTTTTTCAGCAATTGGGAATGGGGGCATTTCCCTGTATTCCTTCTCCAATTGCTTGTTATTGGTATATAGAAAGGCTACTGATTTTTGTAGATTGATTTTATAAATTGCCACTATACTGAAATGTGGAGAGCCACAGCCTCCGCCGCCATTACAAGATGGCGCCGGTGTCCAGACCTTCTTAATAGTAA
>NW_008331140.1:1125154-1125749 GCF_000622305.1 Nannospalax galili
TGTGGAGAACTCTTAAAAAACTACAAATGAACCTACCATTTGACCCAGTTATACCACTCCTTGGCATATACCCAAAGAACTCATCCTATTGCAGAGACACTTGTACATCCATGCTTGTTCCTGCTCTCTTCACAATAGCTAAGAGATGGAAGCAACCTAAGTGTCCTTCAATTGGCTAGTGGATAATGAAAATGTGGTTCATTTATACAATGGAGTTTTACTCAGCAGTAAAGAAAGATGAAATCATGAAATTTGCAGGTAAATGGATGGAACTAGAAACTGTTATACTAAGTGAAGTAACACAATCTCAGAAAAAAAAAATCGACATATATTCTCCCTCATATGTGGATCCTAGCATCAGACCCTGATAAATAAGTATTCAAACAGACATTACTCCAGGAACCAGGACAAGGGTAAAGAAACAGTGAGGTAAAGGAAAAGAAATAACCTGAAGGAGAAGAATAGTAGGTAACAGGCCTTAATAAGGGAGATATCAAGAAAAAATGGATTAGTCTAAGGGAGGGGGGAGGGAAGGGTACATGAGGAACCTAGGGGATAAGGAGAAAGAAGAAGCTCAACAGAGGTAGGATCATAG
>NW_008331140.1:1127051-1160608 GCF_000622305.1 Nannospalax galili
ATTATATAAGTGTAATAATTCATCTGTAAACCTAGAAATGTACAGCCAATTTTGAAAGAGATGTACCCTAGCTCAGAAAAAATGTTATTGAATAGGTTAATGCTGTTGTAATGAAATGCTTCTTCTTAATAAACAAAAAAAATTATTTGTTGTTTTTATTTTATGTGTATGTGTGTATTGCCTGCATGTAGGGAAGTGCACCCATGATGTGCAATGCCCGCAGAGCTCAGAAGAGGTTGTCGGATCCCCTGGGACTGGAGTTAGAGACAGTTGTTAGTTGCCATGTAGGTGCTGGGATTCAAACCCAGGTTTTCTGCAATAACAACCAGTGTTCTTAATCACTGAGCCATCTTTCTAGCCCTAAGAGCATCTTTTTTAAGTTAGTAAGTAATTATTTTACAATAGCACTATAAAATATAAACCTAGCCCTAGAATAACTTTGATTTATTGGAAAAGAGCAAATGGTCAGAAGAAATATGAAGGATTAAAGATATGAATTTCAATTATCAGTTTAACCAATTATAATTCTCCACCAGGTCCAAAATTATTGCTCATTTTCTCTCTATGGCTCCCATGGTTCTCAATGCTTTAAACCTTCTGGCCATTGTGCTTTATTTTTTTCATGAAATTACTGAAATGATTGTTATCTTGTATCATTTACTATATTGTAAAATATTTTAGTTACAATTAAATTAGAACATCATTTTCTTAAGGATAAATTAAAGAAAGAAGGAGTTATATAAGGAATATATGGGAGCTATATACAATATACACATTGCAAATGGCTAATATCCAGGATAAAAGAATTGCTAAAAGTCAATAAGCAAAAAGTAAATTGAAGTAACTCAACAGAACACTAGGAAGTGGGTTTGTATTTTTAACATTTTAAAATATATTTTATTTATTATTTTTATGTGTGTGAGTGTATTGCCTGCATGTAGCTAAGTGCATCCATGTCATGCAATACCCACAGAGGAGAAAAGAGGCTGTCGGATCCCCTGAAACTGGAGTTATGGACAGTTGTTAGCTGCCATGTGCGTGCTGGGATTCAAACCAGGTCTTCTGCAAGAACAGCTAGTGTTCTTCATTGCTGAGCCATTTTTCCAGCCCACAAAAATATTAACATATTTAACTTTATTAATCATAAAAGGAATACAAATTTAGTCTTATATTACTGATTTAAGTATATTTTTAAAGTAAATACATTTACTGTTGTAAACTTCCCAATCTTCATTGTCTTTTCTACCTGTCACAAATTTTAAGTTCCAGTATAGGAATACCATTGAATATATATACTTTTAAATTTCCCTGTAAGCTTACTTTTTGATACTTTGATGCTTAGGAATTTGATGTTAATATCCTTATAGTTTAGAATTTATAAGTTTTATTTTATCTGTTTTATTTATTTTTATTTTATGTGTCTGAGTGTATTGCCTGTATGTAGGTAGTTGCACCCATGTTGTACAGTGCCTACAGAGGTCAGAAGAGGGTGTCTGATCTCCTGGAACTGGAGTGATGGAAGGTTATTAGCAGACATGTGGGTGCTGGGAATAGAACCAGGGTCCTGTGTAATAGCAGTCAGTGCTCTTAACCGCTGAGCCATCTTGAAATGGGGAGAAAGAGGGTCCCCTAGAGGGTTCTTAATCTCATTCATAAAAGAATTTAAGAATGGACCCAAATGGAACCTTTTATAATTTTATTAGAATCTCAAAGGAAAATTCTCAGGTCAGGGGAGCTGACAATCTTGCCAGCTGCCTTGAAGAGGTGAATGATGGGAAGAAGGAAAGAAAGCCATGAAACTATGCAGGTTTAGAGCCTGGGTGGGAGGTCAGACATATGTTTGACTTGCAGCCACATGGCTGGGTGAAGGAAGCTTTAGAGAAAAAGTAAAGAAATATAAGATGCTATGGACAGCCCAAAGCCTTAAAGAAAGCATATTTAGTAAGAAAGACATGAAGAAGAAAAGGGAAAGTTACACCTTCCTGAAGGAAAGAAAGGCAGAGAGAGTTACAGAGACCTATATGACTGTGGCTCCCTCATCCAGAGGTTCTGTGTAGTTCTGCGCTGCAAGGCAAGATTCCAAGGAGAAAAAATTCCCTGCCTCATTCATGCACCATGTATTCTGCCCAACTATTTAGCATAACTTATGGTGAACTTGCCTTCCTAGGAGTCGTTCTAACACCAGGTGATTGACCAGTAAGACTGGAAAGATGGGTCATCATTTGATAGACTAGGGATTTTATAATCTTGACCAGTTAAATTTATGGGGCATTTTGCTACTCTAACAATCTCCCCAGTACATTATTTTACTTTTTAAGCTAATATTTATTGCAGGTTAATGTATACTTTCTATTGTTGTAAATACATTAATGTGTGCTGGGTAAATGGCTCAGTGATAAGGAGTACTGGTTGATCCTGCAGAGGACAGAGGACACAGGTTTGGTTCCCAGCACTCACACAGGCGCTAACAACATTCTATAACTCCAGTTTCAGGGAATCCAATGCCCTCTTCTTGCCTTTGAGTGAATTACATGCATGGGTGCACTTACAAATATTGAGGAAAAATGCTCATACACATAAAATAAAAGTAAATAAATACTTAAAAATAATTAAGTACATTAAAGTTGTGTTGACATTAGCAGGATTTTCTGGGAAATTCTCAAAGTCTATTTTTTCCAGAAACAGGAAGGATAATCTAGTAAGAACTAAGAGAGTTTACTTTTTTAGAACTCTAAAATTTAATCAGAAGTTTAAAACAAAGTAAAGCAATTAATTTCATATATATGAGACTGTAACAAGAAAATCAACCTCATTACTAATATCAGAATTTGCCTTATTAAAGTGGGTAGGAAGTTGAAATTATAAGTAAGTTAAATAATGAATCAGCTCTAAAAAGCTAAAGCCAAAATGTCCTGCCAATAAGCACTGCAGTCTTAATTATGTTGCACTCAATAGAAATATTAGTTAGCAGCCTCTTCAACAAATGTTTCTAGGAATACTTGATAGCTAGATAAAGAAGAATGAAATTAGATCCTTATCTTTCACTGAACAAAAATGAATTTCAAATGGGTCAAAGTCCTTAATGTAATACCTAAAACTCTGAATCTTCTAGAGAAAAAATTAGGGAAAACATTTCAAAAGTTATAGACCTAGGTAAGTACTTTCTGAATAACTCTGGTTGCTCAGGGAATAAAGCCTGTAATTAACAAATGAGACACCATGAAATTAAAAAAATAATAAAAACACATTTTCAGCAAATGAAACTGTCAATAGAATGGAAAGGTAGCCTACAGAATGGGAGAAAATCTTTGCCAGCCAGCATGAATTTGAGTTTGACTAGCACCCAGTGCAGGAAACTCCCCCAGGTTCTTGTGCCTACTAGCTCTGAATTGTACAGAGACAAATGGGTAGTTAGAGGACTGGAGATAATTGATCAAATGATAGAAACACTATTTGGAATTGTGCAAGTTCTGGACTTCAAGTGAGGAAAGGGTGGGAGTCTTTGTGACCTTTAATGGGTCATTTACATTGCCTGGAAAGGCAATGTTTTCTATTTGTACCCAGCAGCTCTGGCACTGTTAAAGATTATATGTAAGATTGAACAGATACGTATTTTACCAGGATCTCCCTCTGGCCCACCCTTGGTTAACCCATTCTTATTTTCTCCATTGAATTAATTCAGCCAGGACATGTAGTGCATAGCTGAAAAGACAGAGTTAATTACAGAATGAAACAATTTGGGGGGATGGGAGTGGACAACAGAGAGACAACTGTGTTGACCTATATGTTTTGACAGCATTATATCATTTTTTAAAGTCTGTGGGACAATCAACTTCCTCAGGTGCATTTTCATCTTCAGATGATCTGCAGGGTGATTTGTTTTAATTCTTAATAGGAACAATGTTATATCTTTGTTCTCTACCAGAAAATCTCTGCTAGTTAGCAATCACAAAAACTTCTCAGCCATTCAGAAAGTCAGGTCTCTACACAGGACCCGAGATACAATTAAAATCCCATTATTTTGATGAAAGATCATGCAATAGAATAGGCTGAAAGAAAAAAAGGAAAAGTTAACAAACAATTGCATTAAAAATAGGCATGCATTACCAGGAGGAAATAGCCTTGCCTTAGTGGACATCTACAAAGCTTGACTACCTACATCTTCATCCTTTGTATATGGTATTTTAAATCTTGTGGCAGCAGATTACATTTGTAATGCTTTCTCCCTCCATTCACAAGTTTATTTCAAATTCTATGGAGGAACAGTTAGGATACCTTCCTCTTCCTTTATCTATCATTGTTTCTTACATGCAAAATTAGTATGTTACCAAGGCCCCTGATCATGATGGAGACCTCTATCCTCAGTGACTCCCAACAGTTTTCTAACAATATCACACTGCAAATGAACATAACTATAGATACAGTAATATAAGTAAGGGAAAATTTTATCCTTAGCTTTCTATACTTTTTGGTACAATTTCTCTCCCTTCTGTCTGTTTTTTATAAATAGCTATTTCCTATGTTAAAGATCATGCTAGTTAAAACCTTCTAGGACCAAGATGCATACATGAAATCACAACTCTCACCTCAGTGAGGATAGGAGAGTGTATTCTAGAGCCAAAGATGAGTGACCATGGCTAAGGTATGCATAGTCTGCTTATTCCAAGTTTCATGTTCCAACTGGTTACAGTTTCATGAACCTTAAGAGCAGCAGAACAAAAAATCATCCATAAAATTTTTCTTTCAAATACATTTGTGCAAGCATTACGTAGGTGGGTTACAGTGAAGCAGGGAAATCTCTGCTATCAGTTCCAGATGTAGGCTGATGTCATTCTTAGTTCTTTGGTATACTTTCACTACCTTGGTCTACCCTCCACCTTAAGAAAGCTAAGGGATCGCAAGTGCCCTCTTCACTAGTGGAATGTGCTACATTTCCTAGGGATGCCATCGCTAGATCTTAGTCTAAGCATTTTCTGTGGTCCTCCATTCAACTTTCCTGCTAATAATATGTCTCCTTCCTTGCTATGCTTTTTGGGCTTACAAATTGAATGGAATCTTATTCCAGCTTAAAAGAAAGAAACAGAAAATTCTAGCTCTTGATAGTTTCCTAAAGACAAAGAAGCCATCCCATTCAAGGTAACAATGCAATTTAAAAGGTGACTTTCTACAGACAGTGCACCTAGTTTTCATTAGGAAAAATATCTGGACTAGTAAATGTTTAGACTCACTGTTACTGTAAAAACAAATATGCAGTTTAAAGGGAATGTCAGGATTAAAACTGAGGTCAAGAGTGGTGGGGTAGAATAAAAAGGGCTGGTGACAGGGTATGAGTTAGCCACATTGACCAAGGTAAGAGAAAATTATTGATTAATGCGTGACTAATTCAAATTGCCTTGAAAACTCGGTAGTACAGGGGGATGTAGCTTGGTGTGCCCTTCTGGTGGTGGAAAACATGGGGCAGGGAGCTTCCCTACAGAATTTTCTCTTTGTGACTTAAAAGACCTAGATTCTCTAATACCCACTATGTAAATGTTCATATAACTTCTTTAAAATTATAGGACATAATCCACAAGACTACGCACTGACCTAGGGCCACTCTTTCCAATCCTTTTTTTGGAGCGTTTGCTTTGTTTAGCTTTGCTTCTGGTTTTTTTGGTTTGTTTGTTTTGTTTTGTTTTGTTTTTGTTTTTTGTTGTTTTTTTTTTTTTAAATAAGCTTATAACACAACCGATATTTGTCTCTTGACTGAATTCCTTCCTTCAAGAAGACATTAGCCTGGGGTCAACCTTCATAATATCTTTCACAACAGGATTAGGATTTTGATGTCAGGGCAGAGGATAGGTCTTACATTAGTTATGATGTAATAGCTCTTTATTAGTACCACTTAGATGACTATATATGACGTGTCCACAGAAACAACTATGATGTAAAACACTCTAGCATTTTATATTAAGATTGATCTATATTTTTAAAATTTTTTTAAATTTTTGTGTGTATGGGTATATTATGTCCATGTATGTAAGTGCACCTGATCAAAACAGGACCTGAGAGTCCCCTGAAACTTGAGTTCTAGACACTTTTTAGCCACCATGCAGTGCTGGGAATCAAACTTCTGTCATCGACCAATGTTCTTAACTGCTGAGCCATCTCTCCAGCCCAAGATACTCAGTTTTCTTCTAATTTGCAGATTCAGGGGAAGGGAAAATATTTGCTAGGGAAAAATAAGTAATTTAATTTTGTTCTCTTTTGTGGGTAGTGTCACATTTTGTCAACTTTCATTTCATCAAAATCTAAATTACAAAGAGAGTTTAGTCTAGAACAAATGACTGAAGTTATCATAGTTGTGGTTGTGTTTTAAAAATAAAAATAAAAGTATTGAGTTTGGATTTCCAGGATTGCCTTATTTCTCTGACAAAACCAAAACATCTTTCACCTGTTGTGTGTGTGTCTGTGGGGGTGGGGGCTGGGGATCGGGTTGTGAAGCTTTGAATGCAAAAATGTATTTTCCTCTAGCTCTCACCCTAGACTGGCATAATATGTGTAGTCGGGGATGAGAATGAATCAGACTGTACTTTATCTATAAGACTGATGCAAAGAACTTGCAAAGTTGTTAGGATGAAACTAGACCTGGAAAACCATTGTAAATGGAGGGGTATAATGAGAAAATTTAATCAAACATCAAACACCTGTTGAATCATAGACAGACTTTCTTATTTGCTACAAATAACATGAACCACATACTACAGCTATTTCTGGTGAAAAGTAAAGTATTATAAAATGATGAAGATAATGATTAAGCTACAAAATAGTTAGTGTGTAACTTTTAGGTCAGCTTCTTCAAAAGAATGCCCCATCCAATAATTATAAAATTATGGAGAGCTTTCTATTTTGAGAAATACATGATTACTTTTCTTTATTATTCAATTACAACACATGTAATGAAGTTACATAATGACTTTAACCTTAATCAATCAAGTTTCTTATGGTCCCTAAAAACCTTGGGTTGCAAGATGATAAAAAAAGGAAAAGAAATGCATATTGATTGTCCAAGAAGTGATACCAAATAGACATATTCCTTATGACTTCAGAAACTGATCATTTGTACAGTCAAATCATTAAATATTTTCCTTTGGATTAAAAAAAATGCAGCAGCATACCCTGGTCGTTCTTTTTATTTTATTTATTTATTTATTTATTTATTTATTTAGTGTATGAAGTGTATTGCTTGCATGCATGTAAGTGCACCTCTGTCATGCAGTGCTTACAGAGGTCAGAAGAGGGTGTAGCATCCCATGAAACTATTTATTTTTGAGACAAGTTCTCAATGTGTAGTCCTGGCTGGCCTGGAACTCACTATGTAGAGCAAACTGGACTCCAACCCACAGATATTCATCTTCCTGTGCCTCCTGACTGCTGAGATTAAAGGGGTGTTCCACCATGCCAGGTCAAAAATCATTTTATCTCGAGTAGTTTATTGGCATAGAGAAAAAATATGGAAAGTATAAAGACAAATGAATTGATTGTGAACCCAGTACTGACTGGCCTGGAACTCACTATGTAGAGCAAACTGGACTCCAACCCACAGATATTCATCTTCCTGTGCCTCCTGACTGCTGAGATTAAAGGGGTGTTCCACCATGCCAGGTCAAAAATCATTTTATCTCGAGTAGTTTATTGGCATAGAGAAAAAATATGGAAAGTATAAAGACAAATGAATTGATTGTGAACCCAGTACTGACTCATTATTCTTGTAGCTGATTTTACAATCTGCTACTCAAAAGTACTGAATTTTGCAATTGAGAGAAGAAAAAGGTCGGTCTTCCAGTATAGCATGATTTGACTGTGTGACATCATATGCAGGTGATATTATTGATAAGTATCGGGTAAAGTAGGAAAAAATCATCAAATTCCCAGGTTTTGACAGCTTCACAGTTCAAACTATTATGCTAGCTCAATGATTAAAAAATCATTCGTTCACTTTTTTTCTGTTTTCACTCCTTTTTCTTCTAATTTTTAGGTTTAAATATGGGATAAGTCTATATCAAATTTCCTAATATACTATTCAAATAGAAAAATGCTCCACAGTCTTTTCAAAATTAAAAGAAAAATAAAAAGACAACTTTCATCCAACTACCTTTCTTATCCCAAGAGAAACCAAACCATTAATATGAATTATTTTAAAAAGTAGGCATTATTGGCATATACTCAAAAGACTCTACACTCTGCTACAGAAATACCTGCTCATCCATGTTCATTGCTCCCATTTTCATTCCAGCTATGATTTCAGACAATCTAGATGTCCATCAACTAATGGATGAATAATGGAGGTATGGAAAATATAAATAATGGAATGTTGTTTAACTCTTAAAAAAAACAGATTATGAAAGTCACAGGTAAATGGATGAAACTAGAAACACTCATCTTGAGGGAGGTAAACAATACCCAGAAATACAAACATCACATGCTCTCTTTCATAGCTGGATACTCGCTTTGAAATCTTACATATACTTGTTTCCATTTCAAATCCAGAGAGGTCCAAGAGTAATAAACAGTCATGGGCAGAGGTGAGGAGAGGCCCCCAGGGAGAGCAGGCAGAACAAAATAAGGAGACTTTTAATAAGAATGTTTCATGTTGTTCTGAGTTAAATCTATATACAACTTATATTCTGTATTTTAAAAGAATTACTTATAATTTCCCACTGCATGTGTGTTTGCATGTGCACATGCCACAGAATACATATAGAGTTCAGAATTCAACATTGTGGAATGAACTTAGGCTTTGAACTAAGGATTGAACTTAGATCTTCTAGGTTTGAATGGCAAGCTCTGCCCACTGAGTCATCTATCCAATTACACATTCAATAACTTTCCCATACTTACATTCCTCTTTACTCCTAAAGGTAGTTCTTGAGTTTTATTCATCAATACTTCTCACATAGTCTGAAGGAGTTTTGTATACACATACACACAAACGTACACACACACACACACACACACACACACACACACGGAGGAATAGAAGCAGGAAAAAGTGTGGAAAATTTGATCAAAACACATGATATGCATGTGTGAAATTCTCAGAAAAAAAATTTTTAAATGAAAAAATTAGTCATTACCAAAAGGGAAAGTCAGACAAAAATGATAAGATACAAAAGTAAGAGATAATAGGAGTAGAAAAGAAAGTCGAGAGAAAAATATATATGAAGTGTTAACATAGGCAAGGTAAAGAAAACATTAGATGAACAGAAAAAAAAGGAGGGAATTAATATGTTGAGTCAAAAGTAAAATTCAAATAGGTAAATTAATTTCATTTCCTTTTCTTTTTAGCTAATAAATTTGTGTACTATTCTCATTATATTCCACTCATTATTATAGGTGCTGTAACCATCAGATATCACACACAGGAAGTGGACCAGTAAAAAAACAAGCAAGGGAATAAATAGAAAAAGTCGCAATAAAATACATTCAAATCGTTATAAGTTATACATAAGAGTGATTGGGAACCCAGGGTTTAGTGAAGGACTATGTGAGCAGGTGATGCTCATATGGCATCTCAATTACAAGAGGCTTCAGGAGTGTCTTAAGGAGCTCTATGAATCCAGTGGAAGAGAAGAGGGAGCTTAAAGGAGCAAAGTTGGAAACCAAACTATAGTATAATAAGAAAAAAAATTTCTAAAGCAGCATGTAAGGTAAAAATGGTTTATGATCAAATTTAAGGGGCAGGCAAGGACAATATCAATAGCACCAGGGTACCCTTAATATGAATGAAGACAACAAAGGGATTACAAGGCCACTGTGTTCAAAAACTGGCTGAGACACAAGTCACATAATATTCCCTATGAATGCTTCTCCCTGGAGATTGCAATGTGGCAAATGGAGGAATCCAGAATATGCTATTATAGCATAAAAATTATTTTGAGCATGATGCATCTGAATTCACGAAATGTCTTGTTTTATCTACCTGAAAGCAGAGCTTGTAAGTAGAATGTAAATGAGCTCAATAGTCATAAACTCCCTTCCCTCAGCACCTAGGGATGAGCGACTCTTATCACCAAAAATGAGAAGTCTCCACATCACACCTTAATAGATTTGTCACAAAACTATCATATTTCCTATGTGTTCTCTCAAAGGTCCATTTATCTTTCTTAGTAGCCGTTTGCTTTCCCATAAGTGCCCTTTCCCTATCCCACTTCCGCTATTAAGATGCCATTCGTTTTCCTGTAAGTGCTCTTCTCCCACATCTACTTCCTCTATTAAGATGGTATAAAAACCTTAAATTCTTAATGCCTCTTTGAGTCCCATTTTTTTCTGTGAACTTTCAGACCTAGTAAATGACTAAATCTGTCTTTTCTCTTGCCTATTCATCTTTTGTAAGCTAATTTGCAGATCCCAAAGGATAAATCTGAGAGGGCAGAAGGAAATCTTTTTACTGTCTGTTACACACTTGGTAAGTTTGTGTATGTCATGGCCAGATATATTTTTTTGTTCTCTATAAATTTCTCCCAGTGCTCTGTGGAGAAAGACTCAGATGAGAAAAAAATGAAGAAATCAGAAAGAGTTATAGAGACAAATGAAAGAATTTATTTGAGAATAATACTGAACATAAAGGAAAACAACTTTTAGTATATTTTTTGGTATGGAATTGATAGGAGTTCTTCGTGGAGTCAGCATAAGGAAACAAAGGAAAAGTGAATCAAAGATGTTTCCTTGACAATTGACTTGAGTAATAGATTGAAACCTAACAGAATTGAAATAAAGAACAAAGGAGAAGCAACTGATGGAAGTCAAGGAATTGCTACTTATCATCATTCAGTTTGTTCCTGACGCAGCCAGAGTGGAGTACCGTACTCATTGTGGGAATTTTACAGTTTGATCCTGATTTGCATGACATCTTACTTGTAATGATGTCATCTTCAACTTTCAAAATTCATGAATACAAGATTTTTTGACTACTGAAAGCAATGTGTATCTTGAAGAACTTGACGTGTTCCAAATTCACATCAAGATGCAGTGAGTATAACAATTAAAAGGCATAAGTTTTGTTCTGGCCATATTGCATGTAAAATCACTAATAGTTTTTCAAGTGGAGATCCCAAATAGAAGTCTAGATTTCGAAAAATAGATGAAAGATAGCCTGATCCACTGAGGAAATGAAATGGGTTCTAAGTCTCATTCATAAAAGAATTTAAGAAAGGACCGAAATGGAAGCTTTAAGATCATTTTATTAGAACCTTAAAGAAAAATCCTCAGGGCAGATGAGCTATACTTGAGGAGTAGAATGGCGGGGAAAAGGAAAGAAATCCATGAAGCCCCACAGGTTTAGAGCTTGCATGGAGGCTCTGAGAAGGAAGCTTTAGAGAAAAAGTAAAGAAATACAAGATGCTAGGGTAGCACAAAGCACTAAGGAAAGCATAGTTAGAAAAGGTATATGAAGATGAAAAAGGGACAATACACTTTTCTAAATTCTTCAGAAAAGTGAGTAGACTTACAGAGATGTACATGTCTGTATATGGAGAAGCTCTGCACTAGGAGGCAGGATTCTAGGCAGGAAAAAATCACTATCTCATTAATGTACTAGCTATTCTGCCCATCTATTTAGCATGACTTGAGGTGAGCCTGCCTTCCTGGGGGTGGTCCTATGACCAGATGAATGACCAGCGAAACTGAAAAGGTGGATCTTCCAACAGACAGACTAGAGATTTTACAGTATTGACCACTAAACTTATGGGGCTATTTGCTACCTTAACAGAAACATATATATATTTGGGGGTGGGGCAGGCTGAAGAGATGGCTCAGTAGTTAAGAGCACTGAATGCTCTTGCAGAGGACCTGGGTTCAATTCCCAGCACCCACATGGTGGCTACACAACATCCTTAACTCCAGTTCCAAGGGACTCCAAAGCCCTCTTCTGACCTCTGTGGCATTGCACAACATGGGTTCACTCGCATAATGCAGGCAATACACTCAAACACATAAAAAAATAAATATATTAAAAATCTATTTTAAAAAAGGGGGGATATATAGAGGTGATATATTCTTCACTTTTCTTGTCCTTAACTTTATCTAATTATAGAATAATGAAATCACAGGTGTAGATGGAAACCTAGAGGACATCTCCATCTCACTGGAAAATTCATGACTCATCACTACAGTATCCTTGATATATTATTCTAGGGTCCATGGCTATCTCAAAATGCAAGCAGCTTGCAACTATTAACAGCAGCACATTTAATTACTGGCTACCTAGAATTTTTTTGAAATCCTTTTCATAGGTTCTACATGGCTAGTAGCATATAGTGCCTAGATTGTCAGAGGTAATCTAGCAAAGACTTTTGTTCAGATTTCTAGAATTGAAATCCCCAATTGACTTCAGTAATCTAAAGTAATGTCTACTTGATCTACCAGTAAATATATCTGACTACTTCAGAAAGACACTGGTTTGCTGTGTATTACCGAATTCAAAATGCATACACTGGTATTAATATTTTTTTATTAAAATTTTATTGAATAAAGTAATTCTTTGATTCATCCAATATATTCAGAGCTGTGACTATAATGAATCATAATAGCAGTCAGCTATGAAGCACCTTGTGAAGATGTAGTCAGGCTCACTTTACTCTATATTTGCCTTTTGCTAGCAAGAGAATAGATGTATTTTAGAAATATCTAGGGAAGATTATCCCTAGGTGATCAAGTTGAAATACTAATAAATTTCATATAACTAATATCACTCAAGGCAGAGTTTTTGTAGCTTAGCTCAAAAGCTTCTGCCTCTCTGAAGTCAAATGTATGGGAAGAAATGAGTCATAAAGGGTACCTGCCTATAGCACCTAGACTATGTTCACAAAAACTCCTATTTGACCATTACCACAGACTTTTACATGACTCATAACACTGCAGTTTTGCAACAGAGAAGTCCTGGCCTGGTAAAGTAAATCATCTTTCTATGTTCTAAGCATAGGAAAAGATATAGACACAGGTAATAATAATAATTACTAAGTTTTGTCCAACTGGTTCTCAATAATGAAAGGGTTTTGCTTGGCATTTTAAAATTTTATCCTCATAACTATTGTTGCATTATATAATTTGTAAGTTTCATAGTTATGAGTAACCAGGTACAGGACAACAAACACATTCCTGTTGGCTACTTGTTCACATGCTGTGGATGAAAAATTCTAACAAGTCATCACATTGCAATATGTATCTCTTCAAAGCAGAACCCTTTCAGACAGCTGAGCTGGAGTAATATACATACATCTCTATAATTGTTATTTTCTATAGTTTTCAGCAATGACTCCTACATATGTGCCATGTTCCTCCTTCTGTCCTCATTATCATTGGCAAAAATCTGTTAAAAAGTGTTTTTTTGTAATGCTGTTTTTTTAAAGAATTGAAATTATTCTTTCTCTCATTAATGAAAACATTTAATCAATTATGCCATTATGGTAATAACTATTGTAATAGCAAAACAAATGCCAGAATGCCAACTAAATATTGTTGGTTGAACACATATAGGTTAGTGATCCTCAAATTGTTCCCATGCTGAATTTGTAGAATCTGTGACATCAGAACTTTTCTTTGTTTTTCTTTTAATTTCTATTGTTTTTAATTATGTGCTTGTGATGCATCTGTGTATGGGTATGTGAACACACACAGGTAACTTCAGAGGGCAGAAGAGGTTGTTGGATCCCCTGGACCTGGAGTTAGAGGCAATTGCGAGCTGCCTGGCAAGGGTGCTGCAAGCTGAACTTGAATTCTTTCCAAAAGCAGCAAGTACATTTAACTGTTGACTGGTGTCTCCACACTCAGGTCACAACAATTTTATAAAATGAGTGTCAGATTTATTACTGGCTAAGAACAACTCAAAAGATATGAAGCATCAACATAGTGCATATGGTGAGTCTTGTGGTCTAATAGCAATGGATGTCACTCACTTGTAATCCCTGAAGTAATGAACAGGTTTTAAAGTGGTGATGGTTCTCTTCAAGTTAACAATAACCTCATCTTCTCTTGCAAGTAGTCAAGTAGTCAATATATCCTATACAGCACTGACAATGAACAAATTGCAGTTTAAGCATGTTATTGTGAAACTTAGCAGTAAGTTCATAAGAAATAGCTTGAAGAAATTTTAAGCGGTCATTTTTAATGAATAATTACATCATGCATTTGTTCATTTTGTTTTGAGTTACTGCCTAACTAGGTAGCCCATTCTATCCTGAAACTCACTGCATAGACCAGGCTGGCTTCAAATTTGTAATATTTCTTCCTGCCTCTGATTCCAGAATGCTGGGATTACAGTTGTGCACAACCATGCTTGACTTCTAATAAGTATGTGAAATGTATAGTTCCTTAACTTGTATAAACAAAAAATCTAAGCTGGACATAATTAAGCTTAAAGGTTTTCTATGATGCCCCATTACATGTAGGATAACACTTGAACATATTAAAAGCAGTGAATCAATCTATCTCATTTCCCTTTCAAATTGTTTTCACTCTTTAGTCTTCCTGATGACTAAACTCCATCCAGTAATAGAAAACATAAACTTCAAAATGTACCTTTAAAAACAAAAATACCATTTTGTAGATATAATAGTTTAATCCTTATCATAAATAAATAAATAAACAGTATCTTAAAAATATAGGTAGTTTTCTAGTTGATCCTAGGGACTGAGTGTTTTAAATTCATAACCAGCAAAAACTATATAACCCATATCTCTTCTCCATATATATACAGTTCTACCACATAGTCTTTGTTAATCCACACTGATTTGACACCTACCTAACACTATGTTTTGCTGTTTAAAGAGTATATAGTGAATAGACTTCCTAGAAAAAATGTGGAACATGTTGAGAGAGTGCTGATAGAAACCTTGCAGCAAGAATGATACTACCTACCTACTGAATTATTACATTCATAATAAATATTTTCCTCTTTGTTTCATTTTATATATATATAGTGAAGGTAAAGACTTGCATATTTTCTGAGGATCTTTCAAGTTGTAAAATGTTTCTGAGTCAATGAATGCTCACATTATATAAACCTAAATATTTCAGTTGGAATATTTTTCTTCTTAGCAGTGTACAACAATTTCTTAATTTAACAAGTATTTATCAGGAATTGTCATGTGATATATCTTGCACTATATGAATGATATAAATTAGATTAAACAAAAGGCTGAAGGAGTTTAGGGTTGAAAGAGAACTGGAGATTCAAAATTTGCAAATCTATAATTAGATGAAGCAGTCATGCCTGGGAAGAGGTATAAGTAGAAATTATTATAAATGTCATGGACTGGATAGAATGAGAGGCAGAGGAATGGGAATGATTAGAAATAGTACTTGTGAAATCAGGATGAAGAAGTAAGTTGAGGCGTTGGAAATCTCTCTCCAAATCTCTCTCCTTGCAAAGACTATTAAGTTGTTTTTAAAAATACAGGACTAATCTAATTGGAAATAGAATAGAAACCAAAATCCATTTAGATGAAAGAATTACCGAGCTCAAAAATTGATTTAGTATAACAAAAGAAAATTCACCAAATTCCAAAGGGTCTGTTCACTGGGATCATGAAGAAAATGCTTCTGATGGCAATATTGGAGAATGTTAGCAAAAGGACCTAGACTGGGAGGAAAGACGAAAAGATAGTTCCACTCTCACCATAAAGTGATCATTCAGACAAACACTAAGAAGAGAAACTTTGTTGTTAAATGACACCATAGATAAAAACGTCCTGACATTCACAGTAAATTCCACACAAATATCAAAGAATACATTTTCTTATCACCAATCCACAGAACTTTCCCCCAAATTAACCAATTATTATGACAGAAAGCAAGCCTCAACAAATTTAAGAAAATTGAAATAACATCTTGTATGCTAATCAGAACAGAAAGGAAGAAAGCCTAGAAATAAAAAACCTTAGCAATGCTAAAAATACACAAACTCAGAGTGACTACGTAACACAGTACCGAATGAAAATTGGGTAAAGAGAGAGATAATGAAGGAAATTTAAATCCATGGACACAGTAAAGGTTGTCCTAAGAGGAAAGTTTATAGCACTAAGTGATTTCATTAGAAAATTAGAGATACCTCATATTAATAACTTAATGATGCACTTGGAGAACATTATAAAGAAAGGAAAAAACAACACACAAAAAGAATAGAGAAGAAGAGAGCATTAAAATCGGGACTGAAATTAATGAAACAGAACTGAGACAAAAAGCAATACAGAAAATAAATGAAATGAAGAGTGGATTATTTAAACAACTTAATAAAATCAAAAAACCCCTAGACAAATTAACCAGAAAAAATGAGATGACCCCAGATAATAAAATCAGAAATGAAAATAAAGATATTACACAGTTACTGAGAAAATTTAGTGGATCATAAGAAAGTATTTTAAAAACCTTTATTTCAGTTTAATTTCAAGATATGTATGACCTAAAGAAATTAAGTAAATAGTTCTCTAGCTAAGAAGAGGAAGAAATTATTTCCTTTAAGGATGTGATTGCAAGTATGTTAGCCAGGCTTCAGTGAATGGACACACACCAAAGAACAATTGGGGACACAAACTTAGCTCAATATGACTTAGTATATATCACAAAGAACATGAAATCAAGGAGGGTAGGTATAAGAAAAGTGCAGATAAGGGAGGGGTTCTAAATTGAATCAAAATATATTGTATAAAATTCACAAATATTTGGGGCTCGAGTGATGTCTCAGTGGTTAAGAGCACTGGCTGCTTTTGCAGAGGACCTAGGTTTGATGCCCAGAACCTATATGGTGGCTAACAACCATTTGTAACTCCAGGTACAGTGCATCCAATTCCTCCTTCTGACATCTGTGAGCATTGCACAACACAGGTGCACTTATCTACAAGAAGACAAAGCACTCATACAAATAAAATAATAATAATAATAATATATACTTTTTAACTGCAAGTATTCGGGGCTGGAGAGATGGCTCAGCAGTTAAGAACACTGACTGTTCTTGCAGAAGACCGGGGTTCAAATACCATCACCCACATGGCAGCTAATAACTGTCCATAACTCCAGTCCCAGGGGATCCGAAAACCTCTTCTGAACTCTGTGGGCATTGCACGACATGAATGCACTTTACCTACATGCAGGCAATACACGCATACACATAAAATAGAAACAATAAAAAATTTCAAGTATTCAATAAAAATTAAAGCAAGATGAGGTATACAATTTAAATAGATCCATAACAACTAATAACAAAAAAACAATAATTTACAACCTCCCTACCTAAAAAAAAAAAAAAAAAAAAAAAATCACAGGACCAGAAAGATACATCACAGAGTTCTACCAGAACTTCAAAGAAGAAATACTCTTCAAATTATTCCACAAAATATAAAGGGAAGGAATCTCTGTATTTTATGAAGCTAGCATTACCCTGATCCCAAACACAAAGATCCAACAAAAATAAACATATAAGCCAATCTCTCTGATTAACACATATACAAAAATTCTCAATAAAATACTTGTAAACCAAATGCAAGAGCACATCAAAGAGATTACTTAAGATGATCAAGTTTGCTTAGTGCCAGCGATGCAGGGATGGTTTCAGCATATGCAAATAAAAATTGTAAACCATAATATAAAAAGAACTCAAGGACAGAAACCACATGATAATCTCAGTGGATGCAGAAAACGCCTTTGATAATATCGAACATTCTTTCATGATAAAAGTTATGGAGAATCTAGGCATAAGGGGGGCATATTTCAACATAATAAAAGCAACATACTGAAAGAATACGGCCAATGTCCTACTAAGGAGAGAAAAACGCAAAGCATTTCCACTAAAATCAGGAATGAGACAAGGATGCTCACTCTCTTCATTCCTTGTTCAATATTCACCTTGAAGTTTTAGCTAAAGCACAAAGACAAGTGAAGGAGAGAAAGAAATATAAATTGAAAAGGAAGAAGTCAAAGTATCCCTATTTGCAAATGATGTGATTCTACACATGAAACATATCAAAGACTCCACCACAAAATTTCTAGCACTGATAAACTTATTCAGAAAAGTAGCAAGATACAAAATTAATATAGAATGGTCAGTTGCCTTCCTCTACAGCAATGACAAACATATTGATAATGAATCCAGGGAAAGAATGTTGTTTATGATAGCCTCAAATACAATAAGATCTCTTGCAATAAATCTAATCAAGGAAATGAATGAACTGTATAATAAAGATTTTAAGATATTGAAGAAATTAAAGAAGATACCAGAAGATGGAAAGTTACCCCATGATATGGATCAATAAGATTAATATTGTGAAAATGGGCATCTGATTAAGAGCTATATATAAATTCAATGCAATATCCATTAAAATTCTAAAACAACATTTTACAAAAATTGAAAAAAACTAATCTCAGATATTATATGGGAACACCAATATCCCAGGAAAAACCAAACAGTCTTGAACAATAAAAGAACTAATTACTATGCCTGATTTCAAATTCTACTACAGGGCAATAGTAATAATAACAGCATGGTACAGGCAAAAAAGAAAATAGATGCATCAATCAATGAAATAAAATGGAAGGCCCAGATTTAACTACACCCTGTTACAGTCACATGATTTTTGATAAATAGACTAAAAACACACAGTGGATAAACAGCAGTGTGCTCAACAAATGGCACAAGTCAAACAGGAGAACTACATGTAAAATATTTAAAGTAGTTCCCTGTCTCTCACCCAGAAATAAATTAAGCTCCAAATAGATCAAGGACCTTAACATAAGACCTGATATACTGAATCCGACATACAGAAGAAAGTAGGGACTATCCGGGAACTTACAGGCACAGGAAAGGACTTTCTGAACAGGACACCAGTAGCACAGGTAACATTAAGGCCAGTGATTGGCAATTGGAACTTCATGAAACTAAAATACTTCCTTTTTTTTTTTTTTTTTTGGACAGGGTCTTCCTAGTCACAGCCAGCCTGGAGTCACTATGTGAATCAGGGTGGCCTTGATTTCATACAGATCCACCTGCCTCTACCCCTAGAGGGCTGGGTTAAAAGCCAACATCACCATGCCTGGCCTAAAAAGCTTCTGTACAGCAAAACACACTATCATTAAAGTGAAGTGACAACCTATAGAATGAGAAAAAAATCTCTAGCAGCAATACTTTTGACAGAAATGTAAGTATCTAGACTATACAAAGAACTCAAAATATTGAAGGTCAAAAAAAAAAAAAGGCCCAATTAAAAATTGGCCAAGGAACTAAGCAGCGAGCTCTCAAATGATAAAACACAAATGACTGAAAGAAATTGTTTAAAATGTTGAACATAAAGATCCATCAAGGAAACGTAAATTAAAACTACTTTGATTTTTCATCTTACCCCAAGTCAGAATGGTTACGATCCAAAAAACAAAGGACAAATGCTGACAATGATGTAGGGAGAGGGGTACCCTTATTTACTGCTGATGGGGTAGCAAAATGGGTGCATCTCCTAAGGAAATCCATGTAGAGATTCCTCAAAATGCTAGAAATAGATCTACCACATGATCCAGTCATACCAATCTTAGACATATACCCAAAAGTCTCTGTATCCTACTACAGCAATATCTATACATATATGTTCATTACTGCCCTATTTTAAAAAATTGGGAAATGGAAACAACCTTGGTATCCATAAACAAATGAATGGATAATGAAAGAATGGTACATTTTGAAAATGGAGTATTATTCAGCTGTTACAAAAACAAAATTATGCACTTTGCAGGTAAATGGATGGAAATAAAAACAGCCACCCTAAGTAAAGTAACCTAGAATGAGAAGACCAACATTGCATATTCTTTCTTGCAAGTGGATGCTATTAATTACTTTTCTGATGCTGTGATAAAACACCATGACCAAGTCAAGTTATAGAAGGAAGAGTTTGTTTGGCTGATGGTTCCAGAAGGACAGTCCATAATGGTGCGGGTGACACGGCAGTAGGAGATGGCCCTAGAAGAAAGAATGACAATCACATCTTCAGGAAAGCACAGAAAGCAGAGTGAAACTGGATATTTAGCAGGACTTAAGAGCTCTCTAAGCCTGCCCTCAATGATGTACTTCCTCCAGCATAGCCACATCTAAAATTTCCATGACACTTCTTCTCAAATAACACCAAGAACTACTTACAAATATCCCAAATACTGGGAGCCCTATGGGGTACATTGTCTCTCAAACTATCATATTCCACTCCCTTGTCCCCAGAGGCTCATGACTGCATCACAATGCAAAATACATTTAGTATATTTAGTCTGACTTTACAAGTCCCCGAAGTCTTTACTAGTCTCAATACTATTTAAATTCCAGAGTCCAAAGCCTCTTCTGAGACTCAATGAAATCTCATAACTGTAAGACTCTGAAGAATCAAAAGAAAAATTACACGCTTCCAATATACAATGGAAAAAAAATATACACTCCCTCTGGAACTACATTGTTCTCAGGACTGCTTTCTTCCAGGCTCCTACTAGAATGACCCATTTAGTTCTGCTTATAGCATCCAACCGAAAGTCTTCCATGTTTTTCAAAATATGGACATGGTCAGGTTTTTCATAGCAACAGCTCACTCTATGGTAGCATACTGCATATTAGTTACTTTTCTATTGCTGTGATAAAAACACCATGAACAAGGAAACTTGTAGAAGGAAGAGTGTTATTTGGCTTATGTTTCTAGTGGGAGAATCCATAGTGACCATAGCAGTGGAAGGCCTCCTGGGAGGCCAAACTGGATGTAGTGATAAAAGGGGGAAAAGGGAGTTATGGAGTAGGAAGAATTAAATGGGATGGGGAATTGGTGGGCAGGACAGAGGAAGGAGTATGGGGAGGGAGAACAAATACAAAAGACCTTTAAAAAAAACATATGAAAACCTACCACTACCGTAGCCTCTTAAATTATATACATTTAAAATATAAAATGAGATTAAAATGAGTTACCCTATAATAGGAGGCATTATCCTCACTGAACACTATAGCCTGGCAAAGAAAAACCCAATGCCTGCTTCCCGTTTCCCTTGTTCTATGCAGGGATTTTGTCTGATTTAGTCAGCATGGATCTTGTGCACGCTGTCACCATTGTTCCAAGTTCATATGAGCAAGTTCCTTATGTTTTGAAAGCCTTCTCTTTTTCTTATGTTCATGCACCCACCTTGGCCCTTTCAGTCTTTCTGTCCTCTCTTCTACAATGGTCCCTGAACTGTGGGTGGGTGAAGTTTAATATATGCAAAATATGGATCCTTATATTTACAAACAGTTATAATGTACAGCACTCACAACAGCAGCTTCTTTTTGCAACAGATGGAGGCTATTACAGAGTTCCTCAACTGGTCATGCACAGAGACTATATGTCTGAGAGATGCTCAAGCTTAAGTGACACATCTACAGTTTAACCTCTATACATAGGGATCATGGAACATAGTGGCAGAAAGAACACAGATACATCCCTCAGCTCTCACCAGTGAAGCTTCCTCATATAAGAGACTGTGATGCTCAAAGGAGGCCACAACTGGCTGAGTTTTATAGAACAAGAGATTGAAGAGTGCATGTCCCTGAATAAAATTTTTATATTAAACTTCTTTCTTTTCTTGATGAGTAACTGTCCTTTGATTCATATTGAATGGCTTGTTGGATATATCCTTCATAATCAGCAGAGATTTAATTCCCAAACATTAAAAAGAAACACGTTCATGTGGCCTAAGAATTTGACTTCTTTATGTGTTTTGTAAATGACTGGACACATTCTAGTACAAAAGACCCTCCCTTTGCAAATAACATCACTAGAAAATTTAAGTTGAATACTAAAATGATTTGAACACTAACTGGCAAGTATTCACTAGGGACTTAATTACACTCCTACATCCTTTCTAAATTGCGTTAATAAAACTACATGATAATCTGCTCTAACAGGCCCTTATCCTTTGAAGGTAAAGTCCTCCTTCTGTGGGATAGATTCCTTACTGAATCTGCTCCTGACAAAAGAAGGAAATTGTAAAAATTATTATTAGGACCCAAGAATTCCACATATGGTATACTAAACATAAAAATATCTGTTTCTAGAGCTATAAACTAGAGAATGTAGAAAGAGAACAAATGGAGGCTAAAGTTATCAAAAAGATACGGTGACAGCAAAGGCATGTAGACTTTTGTGCAGCTTTACCTGGAAGCTTAAAATCGTCCATTGGCCTCTGTTCTGGAGGAAGTAATTTGACAAAGAAGAAATTCTATGTCTGCTGGCAAGCAGAGAAATTATATGCCCCCAAGAGTCCTTGCCCTCAATGCAATAAGACAGCAAAATAGACAGCTTACTACCAGGGGAAGAAAGGACACTAGATGCTGGTCATAGTATAAGTAAATATTTGCTCTAGTTGAATTTTGACGTGGCCAACACCCATTAGTTGGATGGAGCCTCTGGTGAGTCTTGCAGTCACAAATAGGCTCATGAATTTTCTCCTTCATAGCAGTTCCCCTTACCTGTTTTCTTCTTGAATTGCTAACAATTAACCTCCAACTCTTGTCAGGATATGAGCATCAGTGAGATTCTTGTGGCCCAGTGTTTTCACTCTGAATTTATTCTGCCTGTGAAATAATTTACACTTACATATATTCTTCTAATATGCTGCAACTGTCCACTCCCTTTACTGAGCAGAGCCCTGTTGACAAAAATGAGTCCCAAATTATCTTCAGCCCTTCCTGCAATCCTACAATAATGGCTATATTCACTTCTGAAAGAACAATATTTCAGTTCTTTCAGGATAAGTGATATTAATTTGTATGGACTACTGACTTTGCTGTTAGGACAATAACAGCCATCCCAGCTATCATCAAATTAAAACACTCTCATGATTTTCTGAGCTGTAAATAATATGATCGGAGGCTTAAGTAGATCTTCAACTTCTAATCATCATAGGCTTTTATTTCCTTTACAGTCACCCTGCAACTCTCCAGTGCAAATTGTTAAAGATGATACCACACATTCATATTATAAGTAAATCTGCTTTTCCACTATGGTACCTAATCACATTACCTTAATAATATGAATTGCTGCTAAGAAAGAATGGTGTAAAGTCCTAAATCTTAAATATGCCTTCTTTTATATTTCTGTAGAATCTGAGTCCAAATTTAGTTTTGTTTATTAGTGTATTTGCATATAAGTTTGGGCTAGGTAGATTAACTCTAGGAAGGACTGACCAAGAAGACCCCAAAAATACGACATAAAAAATAACAATAGGTGGTGGTGGTTACTACAGCTGGACCATAAATTTAGTGATAGTGGGATCAATGAAAAGGATGTAAAGGTAGTGAGTGTGGTGGTCCCTCAAAATGGATCAGCTTAGAGCCCTAAAAGCAGGATGTGAGATACAATGGGTGATGGTAATCCGTGGTCGGTGATAGCTAGGCATGATAGAAAGTTCCGGATTTCCTCTTCAGGGGAACCTGAACAAAGTGATGTTGCCATTTTCCACTCTCTCCTCTTGGAAGGATTCTGCCTTGTATTGGTCCCTTGGTCCAATGGTCACTCTCACTCCTGGGGAGTGTTTCATTTTAGTGTTTAATAAACACAATCTGTTTTCTACAGGATACTCTGTGTGTCTTACCTTAATTCTTTCAGTGACAATTGCAAAGGTTGGGGTGCAACGAAAGTCTAGAGCAAAATCTTATTTCTGTATGCATCAAAAAGTTAAATCCTTTAGCATTTTAAAAGTCACATAATCAAATAAAATGAGTTTGTTCTCAAATAATGTTATAGACTAATGTCTTTTTATTGTTGATTAGAAGTCCATCACTGCCTGAAAGAATTATAATTTGAAATTAAGTGTTAAACTAGCAAATAGCCCCATAAGTTTAAATGGTCAAGAGTATAAAATCTCTAGTCTTGTTGGAAGATTCACCTTTCCAGTTTCAATGGTCAATCATCTGGTCATAGGACCACCCCAAGGAAGGCGGGGGTGCTGGACAGCTTTAGTGTCAACTTGGCACAGCTGAGTTGAGGGAGCCTCAGTTGGGGAATTGCCTTCATTGGACTGGCCTGTGGCCACATCCATCGGGCATCTTTTGATTGTTGAGTGATGTGGGAGGGCCCAGCCCACTGTGGGTGGTTCCACTCCTGGGCAGGTGGGCCTGTGTTGCATGAGAAAGCAGGCTGAGCAGGGGTCAGGGGAGGAAGCCAGTAAGCAGCATTTCTCCATGGCCTGTGCTCCAGCTCCTGATTCCAGGTTCCTGCCCTGAGTTCCTCCTACCTTGGGCTCCCTGATGAACTGTGACCAGGGAGATATAAACCAAATAAACCGTTTCCTCCCAAAGTTCATATTGGTCAGAGTATTCTGTTGCAGCAGTGAATAAACAAACTAGGACAGTGTGTTTACCTTAAGTTATGCTACATAGGTGGGCAGAATGCCTACTGCTTTAATGAGATAGTGAATTTTTCCTGCCTGGAATCCTACCTTCTAGCTCAAAGCTTCTCAACACAGAGACATGTAGGTTTCTAAGTCTTCCTGCTTTTCTGAATGCTTTGGAAAAGCATAATCTCTCCTTTTCTTCTTCATATCCCTCTTCTAAACATGCTTTCTTTAGGACTTTAGGCAGCCATTAGCATATTGTATTTATTTTTTCTCTAAAGTTCCCTCCTCCCAGCCGTGTGGCTGCCAGTCAGCCATGTGTCTGACCTCCAGGCAGACTCTAAGCCTGATGGCTTCATGGCTTTCTTCCTTCTCTCCACCATTCTCCTCCTCAACACAGCAGCCAAGATTACCAGCTCATCTGCCCCGAGGATTTTTCTTTAAAATTCTGAGAAAATTGCCCTAAAGATTCCATTTGGTTCAATTCTTAAATTCTTTTGTGAATTAGACTTAGAACCCTCTAGGGGATGCTCTTTCTCCCCGTTTCACAAGGTGGTGTTAGTATTAGTAGAACTTTTAATTTTGAAATTCTGAGTTGTTATTAGTATTAATAAAAATTGAAGGTAGTCTGATACATAGTTCTTACACTGAAAAACTTATTCCCAGTATTTAGTGTTGTTTCTTTTTTCTTTTTTTTTTTTTTTTAATTAGGAAAATCATAGAAACTCATAAGCCACATCCAGTGCACTTGTCAAGTCAGGAAATTCAGTATATTGCTCTAAAGGTTAGAAGTTTGAATTTGATGAAATAAATTATCAACAAATGAATATTAAAGCAATACAAATTTATTTGATTGCAGTTTTAGATAATGTTACGCCCAGATCTCCTGACCCCCCAAAGACCACCAAGGAGTCCGGAGTGTATGGAACAGCAAAGAGCCTTAATTCAGGCTTAAGCTAGGGCCCTCAGATTTCACCGACGCAGCAGATGCATACTGAGAGCCCCCGATCTAGGGTGGGGTATGCCTTTATAGGGAAGTTTCACAGAAGTCTGCATGTACCAAGCATCCTTTAAAATGATTGGATGGTCCTATGCCCTGAGTACAGGGAGGATTCTTATTGGTAGGGGCTGTCTTTAGGGCATTGGAATGCACTGACTGTTATCTGTGGGGCCAGAAGTTTCTGTTTTATGTTATAAGGCTGCTATATGCCTGGACTTGCTTGATCTATAGCTAGTCAAAATGGAGTCAGTGCTGCCATAAGCCAAGCAAATTACAGAAGCAGAAAGAAGCGGTTAGACGAGTCAGGGTCCCACATTTCCCCCCATCCTAGTAACTAGGGATGACCCAATCATGGGTCTGGGTTGGGGTTTCTAATGAGGGAGTCTACAGACTGATAATGAGACCTCAGGACCATGAGTTGTACTGCACTCACCCATTCTCTAATGAAGGCAGTCAACCGATTGATGACACATGGTCCAATAGTTAACATTATTAGGACTATGATTTGTAAGGGTTCTCAACAGCCCACTAGGGGGCAGTCGGCCAGGACTATGATGTCTGGGGATTCTCAACAGCTCACTAGGAGGCAGTTGGCTATGCCAACCACCTGGTTTCTCCCTTGGTACGTTTCCCTGACAGAGAGTGTTGGGAAGGTCAGGGTGAGCAGTGCCAGAGGACAATATAGAAGCCATTAAGAAAAATAACACCTTAGCTTGTGGGGGTTGTCCCATCCTTGTGGAATTTTCATGTTTGGGATCTGGTGCAGTGATCACCGGAGGGCAAAGACCATCTGGGTCTGGGTGTAGGTTCACTAGCTGGACATGGGTGTGATGAATCCAGGTGGTAACTCCATCTACTTTCACTGCAGTCAGGGTATTCAGGAGCACCATGTATGGTTCTTTCCAGTGAGGTTCTAGGGTCTCGTGGCAGTGTCTGCAGACGTATACCCAGTCACCAGGCTTGTAGTTGTGTGGGGTAGGAGGAGGAGAGTTCTCATAAACAGCTTTCAGACGGGGCCACACGTCCTTGTGGGCATGTGCCACAGCCTCAAGAGAATCAAGCAATTGACAGTTATCAAACTCAGCAATTAATTCAGCTTTTAAGTTGGGGAGGATGGGAGGGGGGGTCTTCCAAACATGATTCCAAATGGAGAGTTTCACACCCTATATAGAGCAAAGGGAAGGAAAGCCACCCAATCCCTGCCAGTCTCCCTGGTTAATTTAGTAAGGGTTTCTTTTAGGGTTCTATTTATCCTCTCTACCTGTCTAGAACTCTGGGGCCAGTAGGCACAATGTAATTTCCATTTTGCCCACAATACTTTTGCTAACTCTTGTGTTACCTGTGAGGTGAATGCTGGTCCGTTGTCTGAGCTCAGAAGAGCCAGCATACCATACCTTGGAAGAATGTCTTCCAGTAGCCGCTTGGTGACCATTTGTGTAGTTTCATGCTTGGTGGGGTACACTTCAGTCCATCCTGAAAAAGTGTCTACCAAAACTAAAAGATATTTATAACCATATTTGCCTGGTTTTATCTCTGTAAAGTGGGCTCCTGGCTTGGAGCCTCTCAACCGGGTCCCCTGTTCTTTGGGAAGGTTCTTAGCATTCGTCAGCTTACAGCTGTTTGTAGGCGATTGAATCGACATGTGATTGGAGGTTCAGAACCTTGAGATGGGTGTTTCTTAGGAGGTCTTCTGTCTTTCGAGTGCCCAGGTGGGTGGGCTGGTGGATGTGATTGAGAAGATCTTTGGCTAGGTTACTTGGCAGGATAATCCTGCAGTCCCCTGTATGCCACCAGGCATCAATCTTTGGAGTCATGGTAAGTTTGTGTATCAGCTTCAGATCTTCCTGAGAATAATCAGGTTGGTCTGGTAGCCCGGGTGGCCCTGGGTCCGGCAGATGGATAGCCAGGACTGAGGTTGCTTTCAGGGCTGTCTCCTTGGCAACCTTGTCTGCCTTCTGGTTTCCTCGTGCTATAGGCATATCTGTCTTTTGGTGCCCGGGGCAATGGATGATAGCCAGTTTCTTGGTTAGCCATAGGGCAGCAAGTAAGTCTAGGATTTCTTGTTCATTTTAAATAGTCTTTCCCTCAGCTGTGAGCAGCCCCCTCTCCTGGTAGATAGTCCCACGTACATGGGCTGTGGCAAAGGCATACCAGCTATCCATATACACGTTCAATTTTTTGTCCTTGCCTAATTTAAGAGCCTTGGTCAAGGCTATCAGCTCAGCCCTCTGAGCTGAAGTCCCTGCAGATAAAGCCGCTGCCCAGACAGTTTCGGTCTCTGTACTACTGCTGCCCCTGCATACCTCTGTCCATTTTGCACAAAACTGCTGCCATTGGTGAACCTAGTGGATTCTGCATCAGAAGTGACTGGTCGGTCAGATCTTTTCTGAGCCTGTGCACTTGCCTCAGGATCCCCACACAATTGTGCATGGTTGTGTCCAGGTCCAGATTGGGCACCAGGGTGAAGAGATTGAGGGCTGTGTTCTGGAGAAAACGGATCCTCAGGGGGGTTAAGCTTTGATAGTGAGTCATCCAGGCATTGCTACACCAGTGGTCAGGTGGCTGCTTGAGAACTCCCTCAATGGCTGGCGTGAGGGGTTGTGATACATAATTCTTGCCCTAAGGTTAACTTGTCTGCAACTTTGACTAGAAGAGCTGTGGCTGCTATAATTCCCAAATGTGGTGGCCATCCAACAGCAACTGGGTCCAGTTTTTTTGATAGATATGCCACTGGCCTATTCCAGGGCCCCAGAGTCTGAGTTAGGACTCTTTTGGCCATCCCCTTCTTTTCATCTATGAAAATATGAAAAGACTTAGGAACATCTGGGAGTCCTAGGGCTGGGATGGCCAGAAGGGCCTGTTTGATCTTACTGAAGGCCTTTTCCTGGACCTCCGTCTAAACAAAAGGCCCGCTTTCCCATGTGACTTCATAGACGGGCCTCGCCAATTCAGCAAATCCTGGGATCTATAAGCAGCAGAATCCTGATGACCCCAGGAATTCTCTCACTGCCCTCCGGGAGTGAGGAATGGGTATCTTTAGCACTGTCTCTTTCCTGGCATCTGTAAGCCATCTTTGTCCTTCCTTTAATATGTATCCCAGATAGGTGACTTCTCTCTGGCATATTTGGGCTTTTGTGGCAGATGCCCAATATCCCAATCTGCCTAGGGTCACCAGGAGATCTCTGGTTCTCTGCTGATGCTGCGAGGCATTATCAGCAGCTATTAAGATGTCACCCACATATTGTAATAGGGTAAGCTGGGGCTCTTCCAGATGGTACTCACCCAGGTCTTCATGGAGAGCCTCATCAAACAGGGTGGGTGAATTTTTGAATCCCTGCAGCAGGCAGGTCCAAGTCAGCTGCCCGTTGAAACCAATCTCCTGGTCTGAGTCCACAGAGAGATAGCTCAATTGGCATTCCTGCTCATCAGGAAACTTTGTAGTCATAGCCAGAAGGATCTTAGCAAAGTTTCAGGTCTGCTTGGCACTAGCAGTGGCTGCGGCTTGAGCCTGTTTTTCTTCTCAGCTTTCTCTGTGGTAATAGACCCTCTCTGCCATGGCCAAAAGCTCTGGCAGAGTATAATCTGTCAATCTATCTAGTTTATGTAATTTGCACCTAATGTCGGGTGCTGACTGGTTGACAAAGGCCAATAGGACTGCATTCTTGTTTTCTGGTGCCTCTGGATTCATGGGTGTATAAGTGTGGAATGCCTCAATGATCCTGTCTAAAAAGGCTGCTGGGGATTCTGTCTTTTCTTACTGAACTTCACTAACCTTAGCCAAATTAGTCAGGTGCCTTGTGGTAGCCTGGAGACCCCCCATAGAGTCTGGCAGTAGACCCGGAGGCTCTCCTTACCTTCTGCCACATTGAAGTCCCAGTTTGATCAGACTAACGGGAAGTCTTCATAGATCAGTGCCTGGTTGGGGGTGAGATTCCCATCCACCACAGGGACCAGCTTCCGGGCCTCAGTTTGGATCCAATCGCTCTCCTCTGTGGTTAATAGAACCTGTAATAGCTGCTGATGTTGTCCCAAGTGAAAAGAACAGATTCTAACAGATCAATAAGGCCCTGTAGTTTCTCAGAGAATTTGGCCATTTGCAATTTCCAATTGTAGAGGTCACTGGTGGCAAATGGCCAATAGTGCATCTGTTGGTCTCCTGCCAAATTAAGGGGTCCCACTGCCCTTAAGGGGAGGACGGTGGAGTCTGCCACTGATTGCGGCTGTCCTCTCTGGATACTCCTCCAAGTTTTGGGGGGGTCTTCATGCCTAGGGGCTTGAGCTGCCTCAGCCTCTCCTGGGGGCTCTAAACACCCTGGTTGTGCTGGCGGTGTGGGCAGATATGGGGGAGGCTCATGCAGAAGTTCCTCCTTCGTTCCACCCTGTAGGACAGGATAAATTGGGGCGGACGGTTTAGTTTCACTTTTCTGCTACTTGTCATCACACAGGGTGAGGATGGCTGTCTTTGAACCCTGTGTCATCAAAAATGGTTTGAGCCATTCGGGGGGTTCTTCAACCAGGGCCTGCCAGGTTGCAATATAAGGAACCTAGTTGGGGGGTCCTGGCTGCCTGAAAATAATATATTTAACCTTGAAAATAGTGGGGAGTTCAAATGTTCCCCCTTCCAGTCATCCAGTGTCAAAGGTTGGCCATTCATTCCTGCAAAGCTGGACCTCCAGCTTTTGTCTTTTAGCCATCTTTTTGAAGTCAGAAAAATGATCCTGCAAAAGACTCAAAGGTGTTACTTGATTTTGTCCCATGTCTTCAACTAAATAAGTCAGAAATAACATGGAAAATACAAAGACACGCACTGACAAAACAATACTTCCCAGTGCCTTAAACAAGAACTGAAAGTGGGATGTCGGCCTCTCGCTGCTCTGCGGGCACGACCCACCTTTCCCTTCCAAAGTTACAAATAGGATCCAATCCCTATCAGGTGGGTCAGGGACGTGTCCTGAGTCCCATGGCCTGGGGTCTTCCAGCGTGTCTGCCTAGACCTCCAACAGGCTAGCAAGGTAACGGAGGCCCAAAACCAAGAGCACAAAACACACATAAACAAGAGGACAAAGAGACATAAGGGCCAGACCAGGCTCAACGCTCCAGGGGGTCCTGGGGGGGGTCTTGGGGATTCTGGGACAAGCCCCCAAATGTTACGCCCAAATCTTGTGACCTTCAATGACCACCAAGGAGTCCAGAGTGTATGCAACAGCAAAGAGCCTTAATTTGGGCTTAAGCTTGGGCCCTCAGATTTCAAAGATGCAGCGGATCCGTACTAAGAGCCCTGAACTAGGATGGGGTAGGCTTTTATAGGGAAGTTTTACAGAAGCCCACATGCACCACGCATCCTTTAAAATGATTGGATGGTCCTATGCCCTGAGTACGGGGAGGATTATTATTGGTAGGAGCTGTCTTTAGGGCATTGGAATGCACTGACTGTTATCTGTGGGGCCAGAAGTTTCTGTTTCACCTTATAAGGCTGCTATATGCCCGGGCTTGCTTGATCTATAGCTAGTCAAAATGGAATCAGTGCTACCTTAAGCCAAGCAAATTACAGAAGCAGAATGAAGCGGTTAGATGAGTCAGGGTCCCACAATAACACAGGAGCCTTCAGCCTGAAGACCTAAAAGACTATCCATTTTTATGTTTAACTCTGATAAAGCATGGCAGACTTTTATAGAAGTGGTGTGATAAAAGATATGATCTAATAATACAGGCAGAGGGAGGAAACCAAGGCAGGTGTATCTGTTCTGGCTCTTCATGGCCTCTCAGTACAGCACTCCTACCCTCTCAATGTGGGGCTATACTTCTTTTAAAATGGGGTTTTATAACCTACAATTCCATGAGGTATGTAAGAGAATTTCTTTTCATAACCTCTGACATAGAAAGGGAGAGGAAGGTCTGAATTTTTATTAGCTTTTAGGTTTCATAGCTAGCATTGGAGACAGGAGGTTCTAGCTTTGAAGGCCTGCCTTGGAGGAGAATAATATTTTTCTATGGGTTCCTTCACAGGAGAATGGTGATGAGCGATACACAGGAAAACATGAAAATTTCAGAGAAAATCCGGTTCCTGGGCTGTATCTGAAGCCTTCCTTCACTTTGGGGTATCATTTTCTGAGCTCCAACAATGTAAATCAAAATTTAAAGGAAACTGTTTTCTTGCTTCCTTCTTTCAGAATGCTTGAACATCTGATAAGTATTATTCAATGTGTGTGAATCTAGCTTCTTTAGATGAAAAGAATGAAATACATTAAATCTACACTCACTGCAAGAAAAATGTTACCCTGTGGTGCAGATATTTTCTTCATAATGTATCCATTTAAATGCAGATGACCCAAGACAATAAAAAATGTCCTCCCTTAGATGGGTCATATATATGATAATGATGGAGTGATTAAGACATTGCGATTTGTGCCTCACTGGGTCAAAATATTGGCTTCAAATCTATTATCTTGGTCTTGGCTGCTTCATTTACATTAAAATTAGTAGTTGCAAAGGATCTTATCTGACTTACAGTTTAATAGAATAAAAAAGAAACTGAATAGCAGCTTAATAGTTGTGGGAGCAACTCTGTGGGTAATAAAATGTAACTACAAATCCTATATTGCCCCCTAAATATACATAAGGTAACTAAATTACAAAATGAAGGCCACTATAAAGTTTGACCTTATAACAGAAAATTGAGGCTCAGCCAGTCCCTGGAAATAGTCCTTAATATAATGTTAAATGCAGTGCTTTCTGAAGGCACAGGATACTTCTAGTGTCTCTTTTTAGCACAGAGTAACTTTTTAAAGTATTTTATTTATTATTTTATGTGTATGGGTTTATTGCCTGCATGTGTGTATGTGCACCTGTGTCCTGCAATGCCACAGGAGGTCAGAATAAGGTGTTGGATCCCCTGGTGTTGGAGTTACAGATGGTTGTTAGTCTCCATGTAGTTCCTGGCAATCAAACCCCAGTTCCCTGCAAGAGCAGTCAGTGCTCTTAACTACTGATCCATCTCTCCAGTCTCAGAGAAATTTTTTTAAGTAAATGAAAACCTGTAGTTTTTTAGTTTATTCTTTCTGAAGAGGGTTTTACCAGTAACAACTAACTTTTTAAAATAGTATTTGTATTTATGTTAATTGAAAATTATCTCCATGAATAAATCAACATACTTTTCACAAAACAAATTCAAATCTAATTTTCATGTCAATGAATACCTGGTGTTCAGTGAATTCTGTGTCATTCGAAAGTAATGAAACCTATATGTCTGATGAGAAGATGAAAATCACCTTTCAAGCATGATTCATTCATAAGGAACAAGAAATTTCAAATAAATGGTAATCATCTCTTGAATATCTTATTTAAAGTTATCTTTGATTGATATTAATGATTGTGGTGCAGTGTTATTTGTACCATTGATCTCTATTATTGGTCAAATATATCTGGAACTAAAACTTTTTCTTCAGTAGTAAACCTTTCTGTCTCATTATTTCTATGTGTGTTTTCAGATCACTAAAGGAGGAACATTTAGTTATAGATTAAGTTCAATTCTGTGTTAAATAATTTTGCCTCATAGATCTTTATTACATTTATTGTTTTAGCATATTTGTGATATACACATGGAAAGCAGGATTTCAAAGTTATCTTTTAGGCATATAATTAAGGAAAATTTTGAGGCAAAAATACTGTTCTGTATCTTGTTATGATGGCTACACAAATTTATGCATGTTTTGAATCCATAGAAATGCATTCTGTTAATTGTTAGGGTCCGTGACTCAGTGGGTCTCTTCAGGAGAACAAATGCACGAGTATGGAGATGCAAAAATCAAGCAGAGATTTATTAAACCAGCTAGCTGGGGCCGACCGTCCTTCCAAGACACGCAGGTCTGGTTAGAGTGATCAACCCTGAGGCAATTTCAGGTAAAGATTATATAGGCTCCCACAACCGTTACACAAAAGCCCACGTTTATACAACCAATAGTTTCAAAGCAAGCATTTCACAAACCAATAACTTCAAAACAAGAAAAATGTTACAACTCCCTTCAGGTGTCTCAATCGGGGAGGGATGGGTGGTATGTGCCTGGCATGACCCTTTGCTGTTATCTTGTGTAAGCAGACATGCCTATGTGACATGACACAGATCAGACAGGTCAGGTTCCAGGGGCTGCAGCACTTCCCCCTATCTCCGGATGCCTGTGTCTCCAGTTGAGTTAATTGGTTACAAGCA
>NW_008331140.1:1161254-1162885 GCF_000622305.1 Nannospalax galili
GCAGTATCTAGGGCTTGATATTTCTGGCAAAGAACCAAGAGATGGACAGTATCGATCTTTTCCTGAACAAACCTTAGTAGCCGATTTATTATGTAGGGACCAATTGTGACTAGTATCAATAGAACAACTATAGGTCCTGCGATAGCTGAGAGGAGAGTTGTAAACCATGGTTTATGTGTGAACCAGGACTCGAACCAGCTTTCACTGTTTTCATACTCCTTGCGCCTCCTCTCCATGTCCTTTTTTTAACTTAGTCAAAGATTCCCTGACTGCCCCTGTCTTGTCTACATAGAAACAGCATTCTTCTTTTAAAGCTTTGCATAGCCCGCCCTCCTTTAAAAATAGGAGATTCAAGCCCCTTCTGTTTTGTAGCACCATCTCTGATAAGGAGGTGAGAGAGGGAGTGGTATGATTAAGGGTTTTTACTACAACTAGCACCATCTCCCACATAGGGTTGCTGGAAGTTTGTGGTTTCACAGCCGTCCCTGGCCTTTCTGTGCCTGGGGCTGCTGATGTTGTTGTGGCGCCTGATGGCTTGAAGGTGGGTCTAGGAGACCCAGGTGGGGGAGGTTGGGGCCTCAGATGAGGGGTATTTAACACCAGGTTAGGTGCTATCGGTGACCTAACCACTGCCTCAACCTGGAGGTAGATCTGGAACAGGACCCCCCTCCATGGTGTCTGGTAGGGCATCAGGCCCCATGTCAGCCCATCTATCCACCTTTTATCATTTTTTCCTTTTGAGGTAAAAGTGATTTTAACCTGGTTGGCCAGTGGAGATACTGTCCATTGGTTGCATGGAGAAGTAAACCTTATATCAATCAGGTCAGGGGAAACCTCCCGTCTCCACTGCCCATCATTAACTTCCACACAATTCCATTCAGCGCAGTAGAGTCTATCAGCACCCCCACAAATGTGCCTCCACCAACCTGTCTGGAAATCTGGGCAAGCAAAGAACCCGTTTGCTTGCAAAGCTTGGTGGTTGACTGTGGGTGATGAGTCAACCAAAGCCCGTTTTTTCATATGATATTTTTTCTGGTGATTTTTCTGGGGGAGGTAATAAAATTTCCCCAGTACAGGTTCTAAGTCAACATACAGATCTGGCCACCATGTCCACGACGGGGCCATATGGGAGGTGCGGTTCCATTCCTCATATGCGTCGCTGCTTCGCAGGATCCATGTCTGGAGTACTGGTTGGTGGGGGTTGATGTTCCGAGCTCCCGCTGACACTACTGTTCTCTGGAGGGCCCATAACAGTGAGCTTATCAGCAGGAATCTTTTCATGTCTGGCTCAGCTGTAGCTTTAAGGGATTAGCAGGATTTGGCCACACCTCCCACTCCTTCACACAGGATTCTGGGTCCTCGAGAGGCAAGGCCTTCAGAACGTGGGTGTGGTAGACCCAGGGAGCGATGCCATCAACCTTTAGGGCAGTGGGAGTGGTAGACAATACAACATAAGGTCCCTTCCATCTGGGTTCAAGAGTTTTTACTTTGTGTCTTTTTACCCAGACCATATCCCCTGGGACTATGCCATGCTCCACAATCGGGGTTCTTTCCCCTTCATAGTATGCTTTGATTAGGGGCCAAATTTCCTGCTGTACTTTGGCAAGGGATTGCAACACATTTAAATAGTC
>NW_008331140.1:1163470-1166979 GCF_000622305.1 Nannospalax galili
TTCTGGTGTGGAAATACCAACTGTGCATTCTGAAAAAGACTGAGCAACTTCTTCCAACCTAGATGGGTGGATCTGTGTAGGTTGGTGAGCATGTATTTCCCTAGTACTTCTGGTAAGATCAGTCTACCTTCCCGGTCCCTACTCCAACCTCCCTCCCCAGGCTTTTCTCCCAGATCTTGTTTTCTTATCCACTCAAGGTCCCGTGGGGAATAGTCAGGTCTGGGGGGTAAGGTGGGTCGTTCAGGTATGGGTACCTCTAGAGCTGCCAGCACAATGGGGTCTAAGAGAGCTACCCTCCTGGCCTCTGCATCAGCAAAGTTGTTACCAATAGCCTCAGGAGTCTTTCTGGACTGGTGCCCAGGAACATGTATAACGGCCACCGCCCTAGGCCTTTCCACAGCTGCTAACAGTCTTTGAACTTCCTGCAAGTTCTTCAGCTCCTTTCCTTCTACGGACCGGAATCCTCTTTCCTGGTAGATGGAGCCATGAACATGCACAATGCCAAAGGCATACCTGCTATAGGTATAAATGTTAGCTCCCCTGCCTTCTGCTCTCTCCAGTGCCTCTGCGAGAGCAATAAGTTCCACCTCTGGGCTGAGGTGCCAGGGGGCAGGGCTGCACTCCAAATGACTTCCCCCTCGTACATCACTACTGCTGCTCCAGCTTTTCTGACCCCATCCCGCATGAAGCTGCTTCCATCTGTATACCAGTCTAATTCACTATTTGGCAGCCGTGTGTCTCTCATATCTGCCCGTACCTGGATGATTTCAGAGAGAACGTCTCTACATTCATGGATGAGGGTTGACAGGTCTGGGTCTGGCAGGAGAGTGGCAGGATTCAGGGTCACTGGGGCTGAGAAGGTGATTCGAGGAGAGTCCAGCAAGGGCCCTTGGTAGTGGGTGAGCCTGGCATTTGTCATCCATTTCCCTGGAGGGTGCCTGAGAATCCCCTCCACAGTATGCAGGGCTGTCATCCCCAGGTCCTGGCCAAAGGTCAGCTTGTCAGCTTCCTTTACCAGTAGGGCAATGGCTGCCAAGATGCGCAGGCACGATGGCCATCCCGAGGCCACTGGGTCCAGCCGCTTGGACAAGTAAGCCACAGGTCTCTTCCATGGGCCTAGTTGCTGGGCCAGGACTCCTTTGGCCACTCCCTTCTTTTCATCTATGAACAAAATGAAGGGCTTTTCTGGGTCTTCTGTTGTGAAGAGGGTGCCAAGTAGCTGCTGGCAGTCATCCCACATGGGACAATGGGTGTACATAATGGATTCTACCAAACCTATTAGACACTTAGGGCCTTTAGAAAAGGGAGGATCTTGGGTCCTCCAATTGTAGAGATCGCTAGAGGAAAATGGCCAGTATTGATAGTGCTGAACTCCATCTGGGCCGCCGACCATTCAGACCGGCAGAACTGGCACGGCTCCTCCTGTGGTGGAGGATGGAGCTTCCCCCACTCAGCCCCTGTGTCCTCGAGACCTTAATTGCATTCCTCCCACCTCCCCAGGTTGTCTATCCTCTCTTATAGAGGAGTCTCGGGAGGGGGCAACCACTGGATTCCCATGGGGACCCCCAGCTCCATCCCCCCTCCATAGGCTGTCTCGGCTTCTCCTCCTCATGGAGCTGCATAAGGTGGAGGCTGTTCAATGGGCAAAGGGGGGTAGAGGGAGGAGCTCTCAGGGAGAACTGGGGGAGCACTAGGGTCCCCGCCTCTGTGACTGGAGGACTTCAAACCTTCCTGGGTGACCATGATGGAGACTTTTGGTGGGCAAGCATGAGGCTTTCTCACCAAGAAGGGCCTTAACCAGGACTGGGGAAGAGAGAGAGAGAGCGAGAGCGAGAGAGAGAGAGAGAGAGAGAGAGAGAGAGAGATGAAAAGGGAGAAGTGAAGATGCCACTCTAAACAATGATGGCCAGTGGGTGTGCTTGTGGATGGGTGCTTGTCATTACCCAGTTTTTCTTCTGCGGGGGATGTGAATTTATCTGGGATTCATGCCTGGGATCCCCTTATCCTTTCACGGGAGTCCTTCAGCGGCAGGCACCCTAATGGCTTTTATTTGCTCGCCCCATGCCCGCGGGGCTTTCTCAGTGGCTGGAGAGAGGGATGAAGAGGAGAGAGAGATACAGATAAGCAGTCTTGTCTCCACCCATGTGGGCAGTCGGGGTCCGCCAAGAGGGCTAAGAGCCTTTGGCTGACATCAGAGAGTAGCCCTGATCAGAAAACCTCAATTGCTCTTTCACCTTTAATGGTCCCACACGAAGACTTAGACTGAGAATAAAAGGAAAGAAAAGGAGGAAGGGAAGGTTTAAAATAGGGAGCGTAGAGAAAAATACAAAACCAGGCCCCCCCCCAGTAAGACAATTAGCACAACCATCAAGCACACGCACCACATTGAATCACATTCATGCGGACCAGTCCTTCTTTCACTCAGACATGCGCTGCACTCACCACTCTCACCTTCAGGATGCCCGAGACTTCTCGTGATTCTCCCAAATGGCATCCACTGGGACTGCCTCAAAATGACCAGCTCGATTTTTTCCTCCTTGGGCTCCAGATTTGATGGCAGGCTTCCTTCCTAGGACCAAGACACTCGGACCCTAGGGCCAGGGCTGGTTACCTGGACTTTCACTTAGGTGCCGGGACTCAAACCCGGACTTCCTCACTCGGGACTACTAACCTGAGACCAGACACGAGATGGCGACTCTCGCTTTATTCTGGACTTTACAGACACGAGGGGACGACCCTCGAATTACACTGCCCTGTCCAGAGAAAAGAAACTCTGCCTCCAGAACCCCCCCCGAATCTGGGACGAGCCCCCAAAATGTTAGGGTCCATGACTCGGTGGAAACCCGGACTTCCTCACTCGGGACTACTAACCTGAGACCAGACACGAGATGGCGACTCTCGCTTTATTCTGGACTTTACAGACACGAGGGGACGACCCTCGAATTACACTGCCCTGTCCAGAGAAAAGAAACTCTGCCTCCAGAACCCCCCCCGAATCTGGGACGAGCCCCCAAAATGTTAGGGTCCATGACTCGGTGGGTCTCTTCAGGAGAACAAATGCAGGAGTATGGAGATGCAAAAATCAAGCAGAGATTTATTAAACCAGCTAGCTGGGGCCGACCATCCTTTCAAGACACGCAGGTCTGGTTAGAGCGATCAAACCTAAGGCAATTTCAGGTAAAGATTATATAGGCTCCCACAACCGTTACACAAAAGCCCACGTTTATACAACCAATAGTTTCAAAGCAAGCATTTCACAAACCAATAACTTCAAAACAAGAAAAATGTTACAACTCCCTTCAGGTGTCTCAATCGGGGAGGGATGGGTGGTATGTGCCTGGAACGACCCTTCCCTGTTATCTTGTGTAAGCAGACATGCCTACATGACACGACACAGATCAGACAGGTCAGGCATTGGGGGCTGCAGCACTTGCCCCTATCTCCAGATGCCTGTGTCTCCAGGTGAGTTAATTAGTTACAAGCAGTAAATTCAACCAGGCAGTAAATTC
>NW_008331140.1:1166992-1175882 GCF_000622305.1 Nannospalax galili
GAGATATATAATGGATTTCTCGCATCTAAAATATTCAGAGTATAGATATAAGGCCTAATGTTATTTGAAAGACAGAAAAATAATTATACTTATCTCTGAACATGAAATAACCATATAGGAAAATTATTTTAATACTAAAAAGTGTGATTAATTTCTTGATCATCCGACAGATGTACAAACATATAGATTTTCAATGTACTGTGATTATTTATAGAAATATTGTTACTGGAATTTTGCAGTTTCCTTTGAGATTGCCAGATAATATAAAGGAATCAGGGCCTCCTCTTGGAGGTATTAGTCTCAATAATTAAATAATTTAAGAATGGACTCACAAATGGTAATTTGAAAACAATATAATTAGAGTTTGAAAGGAAAACCCTCCAGGCAGAAAAGTTATAAATCTCACCAGTTGCCCAGAGAAGGAGCATGGAGGAGAGAAGTGAAAAAAGCCACGCTATTCAAGCTGTTATAGAGATCAGATACGTGGCAGACACAGCCACATGGTAGGTAGAGGGGCTTTAGATAAAGAATAAGAAAACCCAATGTGTTAGGTAAATCATGCTTACAAAGTGACAGAAAGAAGAACAGGAAAGGTTATGCTTTTCTGAAAATTTAGGAAAGCAAGTAGTTTTGTAATGTTTCAAGGCTATTGCCTGGTAAGCGACTGTGCCAGGGGTGGGATTCTGGAAAGGAAAAGTGCATTATGCCATTAAAGCACTGATGATTCTATCTCTTTAGCATGGCTTAAGGCGAACTTGCCTTCTTAGCAGTGGTCCCTTGGTTCATTGACCTGACTCAAATGGAATGTTAGGTTTTCCCCCAGGCCAGTGATTTTATACTCTTGACCAGAAGGAGTTTCATTTATCCCACCGTTACTACTACTCTAGCAATATCATAGAGGAATAAACATAATTACAATGAACAAAGTTTATCATATGATTACTTATCTTAAAGACAAGCATGTAAAGCCTACATGTGGAAAAAGTAAAATAATTCGTGATTCAGACACGAGTGTATTTTAGACATTTTAACCCTTTCAACAATGATAAACACATAATAAACTAATTACTTGGGGAATTAGTAATAACCTATCATCCTACATGGCAGAAATATAATTTCAATGCAATTAATCAAAAAGAGAAATCTACTGGTTTGTACAACCAAATTAAAACTGGAGCAAGGTGAACTTGCCTTTGAAATAATCAGACTTGTGTATTGCTGACACCTTCGCCATGGAATCATATGATCAGTTCCCAGGAAAGGATGGGGGCACTGACAACACAGTGGGCAGTAACAGGGATGACAGGTTATATGGGCTCTGGTTGGGGGGAAGGATATGGGAGGGTGCCATTTGGGATGGGGGTATAAAGATGATTAAGATTGTGTGGGTTGCTCTGTATGAAATACACACACAAAATCAATTTTAAAAGAAGGAAATGATCAGAGCATCAGAATTTTATTTTATTTATCCTAATACGTTTTTCCTGGCTGGTGGGTCTAATGTTATGGTTAAGGATATTAGACTTACATTTCTTCAATTCTAGCAAGGGAGAGGAAAAGAATTTTCTGAACTGACTTCAGTTCATAAAATGAATAGAAAACGTGTTTGATTGAGTCTTGTCAATAGCTACTATATAAACTACCACTGATATAGAATATATTAATTATGTAAAATAATGAGCAACCCCCATTCAATTTGAAAAGCTAAATTAGAGAAAGTGAGAGGAAAGACTCTACATAAGCAACGAAGGAAAATATCCAGGGCTAGTAGGAAAATTGGATAAAAGCTGGAAAACAGCCCCAGTTTTTGATTATTGTGTCATGAAATCTTGCACATTATAAGTTGAAATTTAAAGTCAATACATAACTTGTTTCAAATTTCAGTAGACTTTTGTGGGATGTGTGTGGCAATAAAGAAGGAATTTTTAAAGTGAGAATATATAGCACCTGAATAAATAACTTTCCACTATTAACTTCTGTAATATGTGATTATTACTCTTTACATTCTAAGACCTGTGAAAAATTAGTGTATAACAAATATTGTCTGAATGTAACAAGGCATCACTGTTGGTGGCACAAGTGAATTTTCATCAAGATATAAACAGGAAACCTTTATTTTATAGAGAAAACAAAAATAAACTCATGATATGCTAAAATTCAAATGTAAATATAAAGACACAAAAATATGACAGACTATATAAGTATCAAGGAATATGGAAGCTTTCTTAACCCAAGTTAGGATTCAGAAATTATAAAATCAAAAGGAGATGAAAAATGTTAGGGACAGAAAAGTTGAAAATGCCTCTAATTTTTTTCTGTTTTTCTAATTTCAGTGAGAACCAGAGTAATCTCACAGACTTGGTAATACTAAGTACTAGAACCAGAGTTTGTGATCTGGTAAATCCATAATAGGACCTGAAAGATTGCATTGCTAAAATCTTTCCAGGGGACACAGATACTTGTCTAGAATCATACTTTGAGAGCCAGAGCTTGAATGGACTTTTAGAATTACATCTCTCCCCTGAGCTGCAAGCTGTAGACACTTTTCTCCATGTTATACATTCATTAGCGAATGCTTTAAGCTGGATAGTGTGGTACAATAATCCAATCCTAGCATTTGGGAAGCAAATTCATGGTAGTCTCAAATTTAAGGCGATCATGGGCTGCATACTGAGTTCCAGGTAACTTGGGCTATACAGTGAGGCTGTGTCTCAAAACCCAAAACAAGAACTGAGCAAAAGCTAGGTCACATTCTGGAAGTTTTATCTTTGCTATTCCTAGTTTCTCTATTCCATATTCCTTCTATAATTTTCCAAGTTTCTCTTTTTGGGGGAAGGGAACCAGAAATGTTTGTTAAGACATTATTATCTGAAACCAAATCTATCTTAGAGATGTAGTAGCATAATTCTTTAATGTATAAGTGATTTTCTGAAATTAACAAAAGATTAAATGTTACAATAGAAAAATAGGAGATGAGATCATGTACTCTGGAGTGGAATTTGAATGATCATGGCTCTGGAACAGATTTTGGTCACCCCAAATTCCATATTCCGATTGGTAACAGAATTATGAATTTTTAAATAACAGAACAAAGCAAGTCATAAATCAGGCACTTTTCAAACACATTGTTGGTAATATTAAGTAGGCAGTTACAGCAATCAGGGACACCTCCACTATAAGCTACAGATGCTAAGTAAGAGTAATCTTTGCCTTTTGGTTGGTGGGAGCTAAGTGCCTGATTGTACATTCCAAATAATTTTCCTATGATCACTAAGATATTAGGTAATATGCAGAGGAGGTACTATATCACTATTAAGACAGCTGAAGATGGCTGAAGATAATTTCACTCTGGGCATGGACCATTCAAACTTCACAATGATTACCGAAGTTTTAATCAGTTAATGGGCCTTATAAAAGGTTGAGCGGAAGGTGCAAACTCTTTCTGGAACTTTCATTGACACCCCTATATAATAAGAAAAATAAAGGTGTCATAAGATGGAGAAATGAAGAGATTTGATTAAAAATTTTATCACATATTAAGATGGTTAAAATATAATAATTTCCTAACAATTCATTTTCAGGGAGTCTGCCTGTGGTAGTGAGTTCCTACAATCCCAACACTCAGGGTGTGAGGCAGGTGGATGTCTCAAAATTGGAGACCACCTTGAGCTACACAGTGAATTCCAGCACAGCCTGGTCTATAGTATGAGATTCTACAAACAAACAAACAAACAAACAAGCACACAAGCAAACAGAAAAGGAAACAAAAAAGGAAAATTGTACATTTTTTAAATGATTCTACGTTTTATATTTTTATGTGTATATGACGGTGCATCTGTGTGTGTGGGAGGGGTGATCTCTGCATGTGTGAGTGTAGGTGCCCATGGCATCTAGAAGAGTAAATCAGACCCCTGGAAATGAAGTTACAGACAGTTGGCTATGGACAGATGTGAGTTGCCCAACATGGGTTCTGGGAACTGAACTCAAGTGTTCTGTAAGACAATGAACCATGCCTCCAGCCTCTTGACCTAATTGTTTTTTTAGACTTTTTAAAACAGGGTCTCCCAGTAACCCAACTGTCCTGGAGCTCACTATGTGTTAGACCAGGAACTCACTATGTGGTAGACCAGGCTAGCCTTGAACTCACAGAGATTTGCCTGCCTCTGCCTCCCTGGTGCTAGGATTAAAGGTGTGTGCCACCATGCCCAGCTGCTTTTTAAAAAGTAGTAGTAGTATCACAAAGTGTTCACATACCTACTCAAGAAATTTAAGAATGAATTTTATTTTGATAGTTTGTTATTTAAAACAGATCCTAGATATGGAGAAGGAGCATGATAGTGGAGCTATAAATAAATTTGTCTGTCTTGGAAGAAAAGCTAATGCCAAATAGTGGGATTCATTTCCATGTGGAATATGAAACAATTTTAGAACATCTTATAGCATTCCTCATACCAAGTGTCAGTACTTTGTAAAATTGCTTAAAGGTACCTATATTCACACTCTGATTAAATTGTTGTTTGTTTATTTTAAAGGAGTAAATTATCAAATCCCCCTCATTCTTCGTTACTTCCCCTTCAACTACTGCTCTACACCCCCCCACACACACTATTCGCTCTTAACTACCCATGCTCTTTCCTTCTTATACTCAGTGAGTCCACTTAGTGCTGGCTCTTTGAGCATGGTTGTAGGGCCATCTACTGGACCATGGGTAGAATTTCCAGGGATGCATCTCTGAAAAAAACAAAAACAAAACCACTGACTTTTCCCCCTCTAGCAACCATCAATTGCCAATAGCTTTTCTTCAGATAAGAGTGGGAGTTCATGAGCCCCTATAGCATCCATGCTGGAATTTTGACTGCCTTGATCATGTGTAGGTCTTGTGCATACAATCACAGCTGCTGTAAGTGGATATGTGCAATGGCCCTGTCATGTCCATGTCCAGAAAACACTGTTTTGCTGCACTCATCCACAATTGCTGGCTCTTCCAATCTTTCAACACACTGCCCTCCCTTCCTCCCTCCCACTTCCATGATGATCCTTGAGCCATGGGAGGAAGGGGTATGATGCAGATGTCCAAATTAGGGCTGAGCACTCTTCAGTTTCTTATTTTCTTCAAGTTTAAAAGCTGTGAGTAGTTGTAATGATAGGCATCTACTGCCAAAAGAAGCTTCTCTAATGATGATTCAGAGGTTGTATAAGGAAACAAAATACAGAGTTCTCAAAAGAAGTAATATAAATGGATGAGAAATATTTTTATAATGTTCAACATTCTTAGCCATCTCAGAGATTGAAATTAAAAGTGCTTTGAGATTTTATCTTACCCCAGTCAGAGTAGCTAAGATTTAAAAGCCAAACAAAACAAATTAAAACAAATGCTGTTGTGAAATGAGGAAAGGGGAACACTTATTCATTGTTGTTGGAATGCAAACTAGTACAATCATTATGGAAAACAGTGTAGAGTTTCCTCAAAAGATAGAAATAGGTCTACCATATGATCCAGCTCTACCACTCCTGGGCATGTTCCTGAAGAACTCAATATTCTATACACATACTTGCTCATTCGTGTTCATTGCCGCTGTATTCATAATAGCCAGGAAATGGAAACATCTTAGATGTCCATCAACTGATAAACATAATGAAAATGTGACACACATGCACAATGACATTTTACTCAACTGTAAGGAAAAGTGAAATTATGAAATTTATAGGCAAATTGAAATAATCACTCTGAGTGTGGTAACCCTGACCCAGAAAGATGTGTCCCATGTTGTTTTCCACACATGGATGCCAGATATAAATATTTAGATATATTTGTTTAAAATGGAAGATCAATAGAAGCCAGGAAATTAGTAAGGGGCCGCCCCAGTTAAGAGCTGGATGTCAAAGAAGAGGGAGATAGAACATAGACATCAAGAATAATGGAGAAAGAAGTCTTAAGTTCTGGTACGTGATGAGAAGGCAGGATAGACTAGAGAGTGTATGGAGGGATAAATAGTACAAAACACCCTCAAAAAGCCATAGTACTGTAGACACTTCCTAAAGTAGACACATATGCAAAATATTTTAACAGAATTTTCTCTGTAATAATGGGTGGGGAAATAAAGCCTCTCCCAGACAGCATAGGCTATCAAACACAAGTCCCAGTTCCAGGTATATGGTAACTCTTTTCGAACTGCTGGTCAGTGGGATCCCAGTGTACCCCCATACATTATGGGCTATTGCCACTGTTCTTGGTTATTCTCCCTTGTAGAAGCCAGTTTTAACATCTTGCAGGTTTCCTCCTTACTTAACTGGTTGAAAATAAAATTATTAACATGTTTCGAATTCATATTTTCATGGAGTCTTGATTTCATATTTTAAATTTAATGAACAATATTTACAGAATACTAGAAGACACCCTAAAACATGTTTCCTTAACTTATTTTTATTCTTCAAATAAAAAGTACATACTGGAGAGCTCTTCTAGGATCTTTACGTGATTCACTCTCACATAACATACACTCTGTATTCATGAATTTATTTCAGAAATTCATACTGAAAGTCTACATTTGAGTATTTCTCATACACAGAAGCTATTTCATCTGGTCTACTTATTTCTATGGAAATATTTGCAACATAGGCACAACTTTAATAACCGAGAATTTATTTATCTACATAGTAAATGCCTTTTCCTAATTTAAACAACTTTGATTATCATAGTAATATTATTGTGGGAGAGGTGAATTTTAACTCTGCCCACTTAGAATTTTTTTAGTCGGGCCTGAGAATTAATTTTACATAAGACAGATAAAGATGAGGAAAGAATATAAATGTGTTTATCATAAATTTCATGAGGTGTGGTGGTTAATACTCCTTGTCATTTTGACAGCATTTAGAATCACTGTGGACAGAAAGCTCTGGATATGTTCATGAGGGAGGTTCAAGGTGAGGATAATTATGGTGGGAAGACTGTCCCTAATTACACTCTTTGGCTTGACGTCCCAGATGGTCTGAAAAGGAAAAGGCAGGCTGCACATGAGTATTCAATACTCTTTGCTTCTGGACAGTGGATGCAGTGTGACCAGCCACGCCCTGCTCCTGGTACCCTACAATACCCTCTGTGATGGACCAATCTCTCACAGTCTAAGAGCCAAAATAAACCCTTCTTTTAGTTGTTTTTTGGTAAGATTTTTTTCTCAGCAATGAGACAAATAACTAATTAAATGTGCTATTGGGAGCGTTCATAAAGAAATGAAAACCCAGAGATGCAGTTAGAATTGAATAGCTACATAATGAATTCTATAAAGTGTACTAAATTGCAAAGATGCGATAAGACAAAAGGGCTTGAACTAGTGTAGTTAATTTGATGAAGAAGTGGATGGGAAAATAAGGTTAGCTTCACAAATGGATTTGTACAACTACCTGTTTTTAGAGATAAGAATGGCACTTTCTTTGCTTGTAGGGAGAACACACAAACCTAGAACTTCACAAAGGCTAAGAAAACTGCTCTACCACTGAGCTGTATACTCAGTTCAGATCAGGATTACTAAAGTTTATACGCCATTGTTTGGTTGCTTTTTATTTATTTTGTATTTTGTGCATGTGTGTGTGTGTGTGTGTGTGTGTGTGTGTGTGTGTGTGTGTGTGTGTGTGTGTGTGTGTGTGTGTGTGTGTGTGTGTGTGTGTGTGTGTGTGTGTGTGTGTGTGTGTGTGTGTGTGTGTGTGTGTGTGTGTGTGTGTGTGTGTGTGTGTGTGTGTGTGTGTGTGTGTGTGTGTGTGTGTGTGTGTGTGTGTGTGTGTGTGTGTGTGTGTGTGTGTGTGTGTGTGTGTGTGTGTGTGTGTGTGTGTGTGTGTGTGTGTGTGTGTGTGTGTGTGTGTGTGTGTGTGTGTGTGTGTGTGTGTGTTTGTGCATATACACCTGAACATATGCATGTGAGTACCCATGGAGGCCAGAAGGAGAGGGTCTTTAGGGCTAGAGTTACAGACCTTGTGAAGCATGTTATGTGGGTGCTGAGAACTGAACTCAGATCCTCCAGAAGTGCAGCAAGTGCTTATACCACTGAGCAATCCCCTCAGTCTCTAATCATATATATATATTTTTAAATCACAGCAACAAGGCTAATAGATTTTTTAAAGTTATAAAATGCAAGCAACATTTACTCTACCAGATTGATAGGGTAGGATAAATTCCAACTTTGATATCACATTCTCATTATAAGTAACTAATATATTAAAAGATGGAAGGTAATGCCACAAATTATTGTTTTATAGCCTTAATTGTTAATTTGACAAGTTTGACCATTACCTGATGATATCAAACGCATTAACCTTGCTATATTTTTGATTGAAAAGAAGGGCAATTGTAATTCTAAACTTGGGTAATGACATTCATTAGCTCTGCAGCTCAGTTGATCTGGGATGAGAAAAACTGAACTGAATCTAATTCCATGACTTAAAAGTGATTGTTATGCCTCAAATGTACCTCTTCTCACAAGTGAACGCGTTGTTACTCATAATGACCTATGTTTTAAATATGACAACTTGAAAGATTTGAACCTTTTAAACTAACTTTGTATTTGATTCCCAATTGTCTACCCAACAGGCAAATCTGAAAAATCAGGGTGTCTTCTTTAGGATAAAACATGTGTTCTCTCTCAGTGGTGAATTAAGGGTTTGAAACAGATCCTGATGCATAGTACTTATAATTAACCAGCCAGTCCAGATGGAATAGAATGATACCAATCATTGCATAGCTTTTCATTCATTAAAAAGCTCTGATCTAAAGGAAATAAGTGTTGAAGAATATGGAGTGATTCCTTAATCTCCATTCCTATTTTCTTATTGTTTTTTGAAGGTAATAACAAAGTCTAACATGTCAACTTAAAACAGTAGGTGGTATGGAGTAAACATT
>NW_008331140.1:1175897-1183055 GCF_000622305.1 Nannospalax galili
ACACAGAGGGTTCCAAGATACCTGCAAGTATTAACAAGATGCTTGTGAATACAGAATATAAATTGTTCAAAATGCAACTCTTTTTTGGGGAGTCTTTTTGAGACAGGGTCTCCCTGTAGCCCCAGCTGTCCTGGAACTCACTTTGTAGACCAGGATGGCCTTGAGCTCACAGAGATCCACCTGCCTCTGCCTCCTGAGTGATGGGATTAAAGGTGTGTGCCACCATGCCTGGCTTTTCCCCAGTTTTATAGGACTAAACAAGAAAAGACTATACTGGGGATATATTTTATTAATTTATTCAAGCATTCTCAACAGTGACTTCAGTATAAATCAGAATGTGAGACATATACCATGCTTGCTACTGCTGACCATTTACCTGAATATCTTAGTGTTCCTAGAACTCTAGTTAACAAAACCATGACCTCCCACTCTTCTAAATCTATTAGTCCCACTATTGTCTATCAGTGTGCGAATTTTTTTTAAATGTGGGGAGTAGGACTGGGGATGTAGTTAACTTGGTACAGCACTTGCCATGCAAGTATGAGAAGCTGGGTGATAGCTCACATTTATTACAGTAGCTATAGCATCTATGACAGGTTAGGAGAAACATCCTAAGCTCAAAGGTCAGCTAGCCTGGCATAGGGCACTGGCAAACTAGAGATCTTGTCTCAAAACAAGGTGGGTAACAAGAACTGACACTTAAAGTTGTACTCTGGTTTCCAAAATGTGTTGTGACACATGTTCTCCCCCTACTCACCACAGGAATGCATACAGATACATACTTTATACAAACACACACATATTATTCACAGTTATTATACACACGTATTTATACATACATTATATATACATATTTATAAATACATTATACATGTTAAACATACACATGCATATACACATACACATTTTATACACACATGTGCACATTATATGCACACATATACATACACACAAACATGCATACATACACACATTATATATACACACATATACATTATACACACACATGCATGCATACATTATATGCACACAATATGTACATATAGAAAGTGAGGTCTATTTTCGATTTTCTGCTTAAATAATCACATGGTAATATGAATAACGAAGTTCATGAAAAGTAATTTAGTCTCATTCTCACACACCAATGCAAATGATTTTAAGTCTATAGAGAGAAGACAGTTTAAGATTGAACAAAGGAGAAACATAAACGAGAGAAACATAACAGTAGGCTATACAGGAGTGTCAAATAGAAGCAACAAAATATGGTCTTTAGTGCAGAGTATCACCCCTCTCTGATGGTCTAAGACTTGTTTCAGTTGAATTGAGGTGAAGTATCTAGGACAAAGCATTTCAAAGGACTTCACATTTATTACTAGCAGTAGTATTCTGCTTGCTGTTTTCTAATGGTGTGAATAGTTGTCTTGCCACTGAGAGCAGTGTGTAACTATTTCATGTTAATGTGTATGTGTGTGTATGTTTGTGTGCAGGGCAAAACATGTCTTGAAAATAATCTTAACTGTAATTGTCAAAACATTAAATTTATTGTGAAATATTTTCATCTTAAACATCATGCAATAAAATTTGAAATTTATATATTTCGAGATCTAAAAATATTTTTGTCTATTAATTTATCTTTTAGAGTATTGTTGCCACTCCTCCATCTGGTGTGTGTTTGTCATTTATTATGCTAATTTGAAGTTTTGTGAATATGACTACATAAAGTGTAGAAAATATGGAGAAATAAGACATGGCAAGTTAATGGGGAGACAAACAGATTTTTGAATAAGACAGTGATAGTGATTTATTTCAGTAGAGATATTAATTTCTATTATGTGATTATAAACATGGTATTGTAAAAGAGTCAATTTCTTTTTCCTTTTTGAATAGCATATGAGCAATGAAGTTAAAGAGACCTAGGAAACAATCTCAGTGATGACATTTAAAAGCTCAATGGGTTGGGTAGGTTCTTAACTTTTTATAGAACTAGAAACTAGGCATAATAATTGTTTCCATCTCAAATAGAAATTGTGATGTTTCTATAAGGCACAGAATGGCAAATGTTTTACAATTGGGAGTTTTTATACATAAAAAACAGGGCCTTGGTGTGTTCCTTAGTAATGCCAAGAGTGTGTGAGGCCAGAGTGTCAGTGTCTTTCGAACTTTAATTATTTATTTATTCATTTAAATTCATACATCTTAATGGGTACCTTATCACAATTCACTATATACATGTAATATATATTGATCAACTCACGATAATATGCATTTCTTTCTCTTCAACATCTAATCACCTGCATGTGCTAGAATTCATAGTCTTCAGTCATTTTGAAATATATGATGGGTTGTTTAATGCAATTGTTATCTTACTGCTAAATCTCTTTAACTGTGGTTTTGGTCCCCCTTATTTATTTCTGTCACCCTTCCTCCTATACTTCCTCTTCATTAGGTGTCAGTAATTCTGGAAGGGAACAGAATTCAGGACACTCCACTGATGACAATAAATATTTTGACCGATATTCATCATGGTCATGAGGAGTAAGTTTATTTCATGTTTAGTTTAAAATTAAATTGCCATACCTACCCTAGTAGACTTAAAGATTCTATATCATACTTATACTTTGATAATGAGTATGCATATATGTATATATATTTCATGTAATATATTTTTGTATAAATACAGAATGTTTCACATATATAATTCACAATTTAATATATGGATATGTATTCATTTACTTCCTGATATTATTTTACTAAGATGCTTAGATTTATTTTACAGTGGCTATGGTGGAAAACTAATGTAATAATTAAATCTACTTTGGAGCAAATCAGTTTAGCTTTTCAGTCCTTTGCATAGACTTTCTGTCCTTGACCCTTTTTCAGCCGTAGTACTTCAGTTCATCTTTCCAGGAGCATTTGTGTTTTAGAAAGTGCACAATCTTATTAAGTTTTAGAAATATTCTTTTTGTGTGCTCATTAATTTCTAGGACTAATTTCATTTCACATTAGATGAGAATTTTAATTAGAATTTTGACTTTTGTTACATTTCTCAAGCATCAATTACTTATTCTACAAAGGTACAGGGTCAGAATTGATTAGCAAAAACACGAGAAACCAAAAAAGTCCGATAAATGAAGGTTCATAAAAATAAAGCTCGCTAGCGACTCCAACAGCCAGTTCGATTAGCCAAGGACCCCAGCTGCTCCGGTGCCACAGATGGATCCTGCTCCTGCGTGGGTTCCTGCAAGTACCAACAGTGCAGATGCACCTCCTTCAAGAAGAGCTGCTGTGCGTGCTGCTCCATGGGCTGTGCAAAGTGTGCCCTGGGCTGTGTCTGCAAAGAGGCCTCCGACAAGTGCAGCTGCTGCGCCTGATGTGGGCACATCCCCGCAACCACGTGCAAATACAGCAATATGTATAAACCTGGACTTACTATTTTTTTTTCTATCCTGACCTATTTCTCAACACCTTTCTAAGAAGCATGTAACTCATAATAAAAATAGTTGACTTTAAAAAAAGCTCATTTCTCCTACAAATTATGCCATCAAGAAAGTGAAAAGACAGCACACAAAATAGAAGAAAATATCTGCAAACCATATGTTTTTAAGATTGTAATGTACAGAATATATTCAAAATTCTTATATATTCTCAATAAAAGTGACCTCCATTTAAAATGAGTAATATTTTTCTCCAAACAAGATGTACAGAAGGCCAATAAGCTCTAACAAGAAGCACAGCATCTTAAATTTACTAAGTAAATTTAAATTGAATTCTCTTTATAATGCAACATTTTAGCCACAGTGATGCCTAAAATTACAAAAACACAGATGATAAAATATTGACAAAATTGTGGAGACTTTGGCTTGCTCATATATTGCTGATTAGAATATTTGCAACTATTTTTGAAAATTGTTAATGATCCCTCAAAATTAGTACAGTTATCATATGGCCCAGCAATTGTTCATTTAGGTATATACTCAAAAGAATTGAAACTCATTTTTAGCCAAAAATTTGTATGTAAATGGTCATAGTAGCATTATTCATATGCACAATGGAATAATCCAAATGTCTGCAACTGAAAAATTGGAAAAACACAGTGTATTTAGTCACTTTTCTGTTGCTGTGATAACACTGACCAAAGCAACTTGTAGAAGGAAGCGTTTATTTGAGCTTAGGGTTCAAGGGAAATTATAGTCTGTCATGGGGGTGGGGGCATAGTGGGGGCATAGTCATGTCATGGTGGCTGGAGGTGGCTGGAGCAGAAGCTGAAGCTAGTCTCTACATCTTCAAGAAGGCACAGGAAGCAAGAGAGCAACTGAAGATCCAACAAGGCTTAAGAACTCTCTAAGCTCACCCCTGGTGACATGCTTCCTCCAGGATAGCCATACCTTCTAAAACCTCCCAAATTAGTGCCATCATCTGGGGACAAAATGTCCAAATACTTAGAGCCTATGGGGGGCATTTTCATTCAAACCATCACACACAGGTTTTATTTATACATAAAATAGAACATTTCCTGGACATAAATAGCATGAAATTGGAAGTGCATGAATCATGAAAAAGTGCCAGATGGTTCACAGTGCTGAAAGGGGCTATGCAAGTTGGTAGGGTAGAAAAGTCACCAAAATTCTTATCCATCTATGGACTCTGTGTGTTACAATCGCAACCACCTAGGTCAAATGTTCCTTAATGGTGTAACAGTGGCATGATGTTTCAAGGGTAACCAACAGCTTTCTGATTGAATTTAAGGCTAAATTCACAAAAGTAACTCATTACTGGTCCTGTAAACATGGAGAATATCTAGTGGCTGGGGAGGTCATAGGCCCAAACAGGAATGCACTACTGATGTTTTGCTGACTGGACACATACTGAAACTGCTTTCTAAATGTTTTTACACATAGACTAGTACTGCTCTCAGACTGGGTCAGATAAGCTTCATATTGCAGTGGTTAACAATGCAGAGCCACCTAAGTTATCAAAGTGCTGAGAATGAGTGAGTGCTGCATGTTCAAGCCCTAGAGGTGACATCTTTATCACCTCTTCCAAGGGCCAGGGAACACTCGGGAAGAGGGACATAATGCTTGTGAGAGTCAGCTGAAGAGCAGGAACACTATGAAAAGCTGTCTTCTGGAGATGACATTGTCATTGACATCATAAACACACTAGCTGTGGCTATCTGCACAAGTCTTGCACACAGAAAAGATATGTGTCCCGACCCACAGGACAGTCAACGTGGGTACCTGGAGGGAGGAGAGGGGATGGTAGGTGCCAGGTGGTGGAAACAATCCATAGGAAACACGAACAAAGTCCAAAAACCCAGTCCAGAAAATTGGGAACACAGGATGTGATGATGGATGGTGTAGTGATGACACAGGTGGCATAGAGTCTGGGGATGTTGTAAAGCGGATGAGGCATTTAGGTACCCAACATGCATTGTCAGCATTCAAGATGCAAAGAATGGAGACAAGACAGGCTTTTTGATCAAGTCTCATTTATTAAACATCCACATAAATTTTTATAGAGAGGGAAAATGGGAAGCTGGCAGGGACAAATCTATTGAGGCAGAGCAATTCAATTAACAGAACAATTATCATAATTACACCACACCAATTGATCACAGAGTAAATTCCATAGTAACACCACAATTCTATATAGCAAGTTATAAATCAATTAAGAGTTTACACTTGCATGATTACAAAGTAATGCAAAAGTTTCTTAGGCAGTTCCATGAGAAATGAGGGAGTCTCTCAAGCGGTAAGTGCCTGAGTTAGAATAACATGTTTGTGTGAGGCTTTCAAGTATAGTCATCTGGTTAATCTTAAACCAGGTCAGCCTTGATGTCTGGAAAACAGCTTTGCCAGGAATCAGTTCTTGCTATATTCTGGGGTGGGGGCCTATGACTCTCTACAGATCCCCCTTTCTTTTATATTTTAATAAAGAAGGGAAATGAGCCAAAACAATCTCTTAGGGAACCGTGCCTGTCTTAGGTTGGGAGATCTTCTTCTGATACTTACCCATCATTGGCTTAAAACAGCTGCTTTGGCTGCCAGCCTGCCTTAGGTTGTTATCAGTGAGATCTCCTCTTACCTGTCTTTGGCTATCCGGTTCAGCTCTCAAGGGGACGACTGAGGCATGTCATCACGTGGCCTTTCAGGCTCACAGGGCTCCTCCCGATCTTTAAGTGCAAGCCTGAGATAACGTATTTGAATTGGCTTTGCTGTAAGATTATCAATCTTTTTATGAAGCTGGTAACTTTTACCCCAACCTGTGCTCTGTGTTGAGGTTAGTCAGAGCCTAAGTCCCCCTCCAAGCAAACAAAAGGACCCTAAGTGGACAAACAGTGTACAGTATGGAAGGGCATTATATAAATGATTAAAACAACGGTGCACAAAGCATGTGGAACAATTAATGAATCATGGAAAGAATCATAGTATCACAGGCAAAGTTGAGAGAGGATGGTAGGTGCCAGGTGGTGGAAACAATCCATAGGAAACACGAACAAAGTCCAAAAACCCAGTCCAGAAAATTGGGAACACAGGATGTGATGATGGATGGTGTAGTGATGACACAGGTGGCACAGAGTCTGGAGATGTTGCAAAGCGGATAAGGCATTTAGGTACCCAACATGCACTGTCAGCATTCTGTGGAAAAAACATAAACATGCCCTCTCCCCCAAATGAGGATAAGGGAGGATGTCACAATTTATCAGCTGTAGAGTTACCTAAAGGTGAAAACAAAGAGGGCAAGAGGAAGCACAAAGACAGTTAGTTTGGTAGCGGTGACTGGAAACTGTCAGGAGCATAATTTATAGTGCCTTGACCCTGTGGAGCAAAAGAGGTACGTATGTACCAAGCAGGTGTCCAAGGTAACATACAAGAAACAAAATGACAAGAGAGGGAGGACACACCTTAGTTTTAGAACATTTAAGAGTAACACAAACATGGGTTGTCTAAAACACATCCATGGAACAATAAGGTGACAACAGGTAACCATGGAGACACAAACATACCATTTAAAGTGAGACAAACAAGGCAAAAATAATTTATAACTGATATCAGTAACCTAATTTTGTAAGTTTTGTAGTGTGTTGTTTTATTTCTGACATCTATTGTAAACTCATGGAACCTGGAAAAGAGCAAAATAGAGTTGTAGCTCCTGTCA
>NW_008331140.1:1184212-1185710 GCF_000622305.1 Nannospalax galili
TTCTCGCTTTTTTTTTGATCAAGATATTTTTATTTTATTTAATAATTAGTATCTGTTAATCTGATTTGCTAAAGCAATAAAAATAACAGCAATTTAAAAGTTTTGACTTATAGTTTACTAAAATATCTCAAAGACAAAATATATTTTCAACTTATACAGTGAATTGCACAGGCTTTTTCTCACATTATGGAAACCAAGACCTTATATAGACTCACACTGGCTGTCTCAGTTTCAGACACAGTCACAGTGAACACAGAACACAAGAATCATATTTTAAATGTCAAAGACCGGGAAAACAGAGCGCTGCAGGGCAGGGAAAGCCACACCTTGCAAGAAATGTTTACTTTTAACTGATAGGTCTTGAAGACCCGCAAGCAGTTCTTGCTTTTGTTGTTCTAGGGCTAGCTGTTCTTTTAATAGAGCCACTTCATTTCTTAATTGGGTAACAAGGGGAGAAGTGGGGAATGCCTCGAGGGCAGGTAGAACTAGTGGGAGAGGATAAGGAGGGGGCGCGGAACACGCCTGAAAAGGAACCGTGGGTGCAGTGCCAGACTGGCGTGTCGAGACATCAGCGCTGATTTAACATTAGGCTCTGATTTAACATTTTTGGGATTTGAAATCCTAGAATGTATCTCGGGTGACATTTCTTCGTCACTGTCAAGGGAGATGAGGTCTATCTCCTTATGGGGAATTATTTTATCACTGGGAGGCTCCTGAGGGGTGCCTTGTAGGAGGCCTGAAGTTTGCTTTATGGCAGCCTCGGTGGAGGATTCATTTGAATCTATTAATTCCCTGATTAAGTTCCAGTAGGAAAAGGCTGTAACAGGAATTTTCTCGGGTCCAAAGACCTTATAGTAATCCTCTAAAGCATTTTTTTATCCTTTTCCATCTTTTAATATCTATTATTTCTTCTTGGGGAAACCAAGGACAGGTTTCCTTAATAAATTCAAAGAATCTTAATAGATCCTCTATTTTAACCTTTACTCCTCGTGTCCTTAAGGCATCCTGCAATTGCCTAACATAAAGTTCGTGCCTGGTTATTTCTTGTCCCATAATCAGACGTCTGTACTTACTTCTGGTGGTGGCCGAGGCAGGTTCCCGCAGCGTGTCCAGAGTGAAAATTGTTGTGGAACGCGTTCCTTTGGGGACGTCTTCTTCCCTCACTGGATCCTCCGTATCCAGCCCCACGTTGCCGCCAGATGTCCCGACCCGCAGGACAGTCAACATGGGTACCTGGAGGGAGGAGAGGGGACTGAAAGGGACAAGAGACGCGAAGAATGGAGACAAGACAGGCTTTCTGATCAAGTCTCATTTATTGAACATCCACACAAAGTTTTTATAGAGAGGGAAAAGGGGAAGCTGGCAGGGACAAATCTATTGAGGCAGAGCAATTCAATTAACAGAACAATTATCATAATTACACCACACCAATTGATCACAGAGTAAATTCCATAGTAACACCACAATTCTATATAGCAAGTTATAAATCAATTAAGAG
>NW_008331140.1:1185756-1194828 GCF_000622305.1 Nannospalax galili
AAAATGAGAGAGTCTCTCAAACGGTAAGTGCCCGAGTTAGAATAACATGTTTGTGTGAGGCTTTCAAGTATAGTCATCTGTTTAATCTCAAACCAGGTCAGCCTTGATGTCTGGAAAACAGCTTTGCCAGAAATCAGGTCTTGCTATATTCTGGGGTGGGGGCCTATGGCTCTCCACAGATATGAATGTAGGATATGTTTTAGTTGGGAAAAATATAGGATCAGTAGGAACAGGAGATGAATAAGAAAGGATAGTGAGTTGTGAATATGGCCAAATTACATTGTATAAATTGAAGAAACTGTCAAGAAATGAAAATAAATAAAAAGGGCTATAAGAGCTTAGTATGCAATAATATAACAACTAAATATTTGAAAATATATTTCAGTGTATAAGCAATATAAAAATTATTAGTGGGAAACAAAAGAAAATATGTTAAAATTTTTTAAAAAATCAAGAAACAAGTTGACATGTGATTTTATTTGTTCACTTACCTTAAAGGGCTAGAAAATAGATTTGCGACCATTCTCAGTTGATTCCACTGCCCCAGAGCATGCACAGCCATGTTTGTTGCTGTTCTTTTCACAATACCTAAGAAATGGAAGCAACCTAGGTGTCCATAAATTTGTTGATCAATGGATAATAAAAATGTTGAACATTTTTACAATGAAGTTCTAATCAATGATAAAGAAAAACAAAATCATGAATTTTCAGGTAAGTAGATAGAATTAGAAACTGTTACACTGAGTAAAGTAACACAGATTCAGAAAAACAAGCAAAGTATGTTCTCTCTCATTTGTGGACCTTAGCAACAAACCCTATATGTGAGTATACACCATGATATAGTTGCAGGATCCAGGAAAATGGAAAGGAACCATGGGGATAAAGGGAAAGAAGGAGCTCGAGAGAGGGGGATTGTAGGAGATAGGTGTTAATGGGGGAATGGGGAAAAGGGGCGGTACTTTAATTGGGAAGGGAGGAGGGAAGGTTACACAAGGTTAGTGAGAGGAGAGATAAATAATGTTAGATGGTATGTAAAACCAGAGAGAAGTGTATTAGTTCAAAGTCGTATAGAAAAATATGCATACAATATGTATAGCAATGCATGTGTGTAGCTGAAGGCTATATAACAAAAAAAAAAACACAGTTCCAGGCACAAGAAACCTCCCTTCAAGTTGTTGGTCAGAGTAGTACAAGGGACATTCACAAAATAACACAGGATATTGCCAAAACCTTCAATTACCTCCTAGAATTTGAAGGGAAGACCCTATTTGATGAAGACAGATCACACATCAGACATAGGAGTTAGAACAATTGAGATGGAATTTCCCTGGAAGATTCCACCCTGAAGACTAGCTCTCAGGGTATCAGATGATACTGTACAAATTTCCAAGGGAGAAAAACAATTAATGGTCCTACAAAGGTATAAAGCCTATTAAACAACGACTGGCCCAGCAAACTATTGTTATTAGTGCAGTAGTGGCACTTTTATTTTGGGGATAGTCAACAGCTGTCTAATTGGAATTAAAAGCTTCTCAATGGGAGAGAACTTATGTGTGGTAAAGTAAACATAGTCAAATACAGATGGTTATAGATCCTAGAGAAAGCCCTACTTTTGCTACCTCCCTAGACCAATGCAATTTCTAAGTTTATTCATGTATACTCATATTTAAAGAAAAGTCTGTCTTTCACCTCTCATCAAAGAAGCTTCCTTTAAAACAGATGGAGATAATTACAGAGTTGCAGAGCTGATCAAATGCAGAGAATAAGGATTTGTGAGATGCTTAACATAAGTGACACACTCTATACATAGGATGAATTCATCTCCAAACTCTCACCAGAAAGGTTTCCTTATGCAGCTGAGGGTGATTAACCCAGAAACCCACAATTGACCAAAGTGCAGAAAACAAGAGGCTACAAATGTCTTATCAATGAATGGGACACATGTTTCAAACCTTTGTCTCCCAAGGTTCAGAGACCATTGCAGAAGAGAAGGAAGAATTACTCTAAGGTCCAGAGGGGGTGGATGACCACAAGGAAACAGAGCTTTCCAGACGGCTGGTCAGTTACTCATATAAAATCATAGCAATGGTGACAGCATTCACAAGTCCCATGCAAGCTCAAATCAGACAAAATCCCAGCATAGACATAGGGAAGTGGTTAACAAACCACAGTCCAACCTAAGGAACTTTTGGTAATTGATGACTGCTGGCAGGGGGATAGAGAATGTCTTACAGGGATGGGACCCTTGGGGGAACCAGTAGATGGACCCACACTGAAGGACATTTGAGGATACAAATCAGACTCTGTAGAGTCTGTAGTCTGTAATATATACACACACATATACATATATATGTGTATGTGTATGTATATGTACGTTGTGATGGCTAATCCCGGGTGTTAACTTGAATGGATCTGGGATTAACCGAAATGAAAGAGATCTTGATTGGTTCATCTAAAGCCAGAAGACAAACCTTAAATGTGGGCATTACCTTCTGATGGAAGCCGGTATAAAAGACCAAGGCAGAGGAGAATGCCAGGCTTCTTGCTGCTCTCTCGCTGGTGTAGACTGAAGACTAGCTGATCTTTTGGAATTTTCAGACCTTCAGTGCCAGATTGGGACTACTGAGACATCCAGCCTTGTGGACTGAACGACTGCGGATTCTCAGCCTCTCCAGTGTGGTGCAGCCATTGTTGGACTTCTCGGACTCTATCCTGTGAGCTAAGCTGATAAATCTCTATACATATATTCATTCTACTGGTTCTGTTTCTTTAGAGAACCCTGACTAATACATATGTGTATATATATGAGAGTACATTAAGTTGGGTGAGGGCCAGTAGGTTGGTGCAAGGTTTGGATAGGAGAAGGGATTTAAATACCATCAAACTGTACTGTATCAAAATTGCAAACATTCAAATAAAAATGCAAGAATAAGTAAGTTTGTACAGATGGAAATTCAGTTTTTTTTCCGGGGGAGTCAAAGGGGAGTTAATACTGAGCACAGAGTTTTTATAGAGAGAGTGAAAAAGTCTTCTAAAATTTTCTAAAATTAGTTAGTAGGTATAGTTAAAATCCATTTAACTCCTCAACTTAGAATGGTTTATTATGTCAATTCTGAATTACATATCAATTGAAAAGAATAAATTTATGGTTTCAAATTTTGTTCTAGTATCAGAAACTCACTTTAATAAAATGTTATACATGTCATACTAATATGCACAAACAAACCAAAATTAAGCTCCTTTTTAAAAAAATGTATTGAGCTTTTGTAATTTCATACAACAGTTCTTGATCAAATTTAGTTTCAGATGGAGGACACAGGACTATCACAGTTGCCTTCCCCATAGTCTCTGGAAGTCTTTTAAGTAATTACATAAAATTGAAAAGTCCCACTGACTAAAAAATATTAGTGATAAATACTGTTTAAAGCATATTATATTTCTCTGAATCTATTTCTATGAATGCAATTTCCTTGAACAACTTTAACCTACTTAGCCAGTGACTTGAATTACAAAGTATTATTCATAGTCACTAATTGCCTTATTTAAAACAATTGGCAACCAACCACTTCACATGTGAAAAAGAACATAAGAAATGTATGGTGTCATCAAACACTGCAACTACTCCTGAAATTAAAAATGAATGAACTTTCTCTATAATCCTCATAAGAAAATGCATACTGAAATTTGATTAAAAACATCCTACAAATAAGTAAAATAATGAGTTTTTAGTAGTATTTCTTCCTCCATACATATGAATGGTAAGATGTAGGAAAAAATATATCTCTTCCTTATCAAAAAGGTCATGGCTGACATCCCTATAACAAAGTATTTATTAACACAATAAAACCATAGTAAATTATGTAACCAAGGTTTCCTGACACAGAATTAAAAAGGAAAAGTGTTTTCCAACCTCATTGTTTCATTATGCTTGAATTTCTAACCTGACAAACATTATTCAATGTATGTGAATTTAGCTACTTTAGATAAAAAACAAAATGTATTAAATATACACTTACTAAAATAAAAATACTACCCTGTGATGTTTATGGTTTTTTCATAATGTTCCCATTTAAATTTGTGATCTAAGATGCTCCACAGTGTGTAATGCATTACACTCAATTATCTGTCTCTTTAAATTACTATTAGGAATGAGAATTTCTCACTCTCCTTGTGTGTAATGATTTTGCTAATTACAAATATTATAGGCAGATACCTTGCATATCATCTTTCCATTTGTCTACATCATTATTTATTTTTTATTTTGTTATGTTATATTCAGTCAGTACCTGGAAAATCTGTGTGTAGTGCAATCTTGATTTTTTTTTTCATAGCTTCAAATGATGTGTTATTTTCATCAACAGTCAATATGTTCACCAAAATACATTTACAATCATCTAAAATAATACTGAATATTTATCAATTTGATTTTTAAATTGGCTCATGTTACATTGATACTATCTTGTTATTTCAACGTTGGATGACAAATATTTTTAAGAAACCAATTCTGAAACAAGTTCTAAATTTTGCCAAATGTGTTTAACCATGAGCTCTTTTGGAGGTTTAGCGAGTACGACTTTATGCTTTCCTGACCTTGCATGGTAAGTGAAGATCTGTTTTTTTCTCCTTCAGTTTCCTAACTTATTCTGACCAAGAGATTCCATAATTCTTCTTTTAAGTTTTTCAATATGTAATATATCTGTCAGTATAACAATAAATGATGTCCTGTGAGAAAGAATTAACACTTCCTCAGAGAAACTGGACAGAGTGATCAATAAATTATATATTTGTATATACTTACAATAACATATTTCTTCACACTCTAAACTTCTAAGGCACTAAACTCTTTTCCTCTGTAGACTGCATATGGATCTTATGAAGTAATTATGACTTATGATAATTTTTATTTTGCAGAAAGGTCAACTGGTTTGTCCTTTGTTTGTAGTAAATGTGCACAAATTGTGGAGGTAGAACACTTCTGTTTTGATTTATCTTCTATTTACTTCACCTTGTTAGGATTCCACTCTGTAAAAATTACTCTCTTCAATAGGTTAAGTTTATACTTTTATAAATAACACATTCTCACAGGAAATAAAGTAAGCATAATAATATATACTAATTGTTCTGGTTTTTCTTTCACATGCTGTGATAAAACACTGACCAATACCAGCTTGGGGAGGAGAGGGTTATTTGGCTTATACTCCTGTGTCAGATTTCATCAGGGAGCCCAAGGCAGGGGCTCAGGGCAGGAACCTGGAGGCAGGACCTGAACCAGAGGTCATGGAAGAACACTGCTTACTGATTTGTTCCCCTGGCCCAAGCTCAACCTGCTTTCTTATGCAGCATAGGCCCACCAGCCCAGCGGTGGCATGACCCATAGACATTTGGGCCCTCTCACATCATTCAAAAATCAAGAAAATACCCCACAGACATGACCATAGGCCAGTCCAATGGAGCAAATTCCCCAAGTGAGCCTCTCTCTACCCCGATGTGCCAAGTTGATAGCTATAAATATTTAGCACACTAATAGAAGTTATTTAAAAATATTTTTGAGTTTTTAATATTGTCATCCTATTAATTTGGGGAAAGTAATAAATACTGGTACTAATACTGTTTTTATTTTCAGATATAGTCTCGATATTTAAGTTTGTCTCTCCCAGTTCACACTGTATACCAGACTGGATGTAATGTCACAGTAATCCTCCTGCACCAGCCTCCCAAGTGCTGAGATTATAGGTAAGAGACACCACTCTTTTACTGATACCTTTAGAAATTATTTCTAATCTATAATAAGAGATGTAGGAGAGTCAAAAATTTGCCTCTTAGTGTTTTGTTTGTTTTTCAGTACAGCTTGAGAATTAATTTGAGAAAAATAAATTGTAAAGAACATTACATATTTAGTATATGTTTTATATAACATTTAAAATCTTCATAGGGAAATGAAGTCCCCAAGGCAGATTTGAACAGTTACATAGTGTAGCCAACTGTGGAAAGAGCCTTAAGGCAAAGTAGCTAAGACTAGGATAGTTCATTCGGTAGAAAAGTCACTAGAAAGAGATTAGGTCACCAAAGCTTGCTTCAACAGGTTTCCTACAGTTGAGCTTCTTTCCATCCTTGATCATAAGAAAATATACTATAATCCCTACAGAGTATCTTTCATAGGGAACTCATGTCCTACTTTTAAGTAACAGAATGAAAATCAAAATGTCTTTATTTTCTCATGTTCATGCAATTTTTCAGTTGCCTTTAACTCAAGACTATCTATATGGGCAAGCAAAATATTTTGGGATGTGTTATTTTTTCTAAACTAGGGGTCATCTTCCATATTATTCAGACACAAAATACACATGAAAGCTATATTTCTTTACTGTTTTGCTACATCAGAAAAAAATAGGATTAATATTGATTAAATCAAATGAAAATAAACTACAAGCATTATAATAACAACAATAATAACTCTCATGATTTAAAATATTTCTTCTAGACTCCATACATAAGCTTTTCCATAGTACTCTACATATTCTGTACCACATTTAAACTCAATTTAGTCTAATCTGAAAATGAAATGTTACTTTTAATTTATGTTTTCTTTTTGCTTCCACATCAAAATCTATATTCCAGATTTTGCATCTTCTTAATTGCAAAAACTTTTTATGTCCTTTGCAATCAACTACTCCTTAGTTACTTACAGGTCCAGTTCTAGATCTTTTGAATTTTAGCTTAGTCCTAAACCTTGAAAACCTTTTTAGCACTTGACATCTGCAGAGAACTCATATTTATTTCCTCAGTCCTGATTTGATTTGACAAATCCAACTTCTTATTTCAGATATTCCTTTGAATATTCCATAGACATCTTCAATTTAACAAGTTCAAAAATCTAACTCAGTTTCACCATCCTAGTATAATTAAACTAAGTTCATGAGTTTCAGGGGAAAAAAATGTAAGAATATTGATTAAAATGATAAAAGTTTTAAATAGAAATTTAAATTAAAAAATTTTATTTGCCATCCTGTTTGACAGTTTTGCCATATACCAGAACCTTCCTGATTATTTTGATGTTTATGTTAGCATATGTGACATTTTTATATATCAAGTTAGAAATTGAATTAACTTTTGAAGATGTGCACGATTCATTCAGTTTTGCAGTAATGTTACTTGAGCAGGAATCTACAAAAAGATGCATTCAAAGAAACAAACAGATTTATATCCTTTTACATAACAGAGTATGAAAGATATATTGATTTATATTGATTTTTGATTCCACATTGAAACTACTTTTATAACATCTTGCTCTAACTTTTATCTCTTCTTTATCATCCTGTTTTTCAAGCAATACATTTTACACTATTCTGAATAAAAAAAATGGGAATTAATCTCTGTTCTATTAATTAAGGTATTAAAGAACTTAGCAAAGTACATAAAATAATGACATGCTTTATTTAAAAAATATAATTATGCTTCATAGGAATATATTATTTATGCTAATATAAAATGAATCTTATTGTTAAATGAATTAATAAACATGTATGTTTTCAACTTCTCAGCTTTCTTCTCAATGCAGTAAATGTAGGTAAACATGACTCATAAACTGAACTCTGAGTCCAAGAATGTAATATGTAGCTAGGAATATGGCTCAGTGATACAGTGCTTGTCTAGCATGTAGTGGCCCTAAGTTCAATCCCTAACACCACACATTAAAAAATTTTTCTAACTGGAATTAAGACCTGCTCAATGGGTGGGAAACTCATGTGTGATACTGCAAACATAGTCAAACAAATATGGCTGGAGTTGTCATAGATCCTACAGAAAAATGTACTTTTACCACATTCCTAGACCAATGTAATTTCTTACTTTATTCTATATGTTCATGTTCATATTTACAGACAAGTGTATCTTTTACCCTTCATCAAAAAAGCTTCTATTTCCAACAGATGAAGACTAATGCAGAGTTACAAAACTGGTCAAACACAGAGAATAAGTGTCTGTAAGATGACTAACACTAAGTGACACATCTTCAGTGCAACCTCTATGCATAGGATCAATGCGTTTCTCACATTTCACCAGAGAAGTTTCCTTATGCAACAGATGATGATTAACTCACAGTTGGCCAATGTGCAGATAAGAAGAGGAAGGTCCCCCTCCAAGCAAACAAAAGGACCCTAAGTGGACAAACAGTGTACAGCATGGAAGGGCATTATATAAATGATTAAAACAACGGTGCACAAAGCATGTGGAACAATTAATGAATCATGGAAAGAATCATAGTATCACAGGCAAAGTCGAGAGAGAATGGTGGGTGCCAGGCGGTGGAAACAATCCATAGGAAACACGAACAAAGTCCAAAAACCCAGTCCAAAAAATTGGGAACACAGGATGTGATGATGGATGGTGTAGTGATGACACAGGTGGCATAGAGTCTGGAGATGTTGTAAAGCAGATGAGGCATTTAGGTACCCAACATGCATTGTCAGCATTCTGTGGAAAAAAAACGTAAACATGCCTTCTTCCCTAAATGAGGATAAGGGAGGATGTCACAATTTATCAGCTGTAGAGTTACCTAAAGGTGAAAACAAAGAGGGCAAGAGGGAACACATGGTAAAACGGACAGTTAGTTTGGTAGCGGTGACTGGAAACTGTCAGGAGCATAATTTATAGTGCCTTGACCCTGTGGAGCAAAAGAGGTACGTATGTACCAAGCAGGTGTCCAAGGTAACATACAAGAAACAAAATGACAAGAGAGGGAGGACACACCTTAGTTTTAGAACATTTAAGAGTAACACAAACATGGGTTGTCTAAAACACATCCATGGAACAATAAGGTGACAACAGGTAACCATGGAGACACAAACATACCATTTAAAATGAGAAAAACAAGGCAAAAATAATTTATAACTAATATCAGTAACCTAATTTTGTAAGTTTTGTAGTGTGTTAATGTTTTATTTTTGACATATATTGTAAACTCATGGAACCTGGAAAAGAGCAAAACAGAGTTGTAGCTCCTGTCACGAACTACCTGCTGCTCTAAGACTCATCATAAGCAGCTCCTGCCACAAGCCACCAGTTTAGAGTAGT
>NW_008331140.1:1196443-1218874 GCF_000622305.1 Nannospalax galili
ATACACACAGATTAGAGATGCATGCACCAACATCTCAGTGTTAGTGGCAAAAACAATGAGTCTTTCTGAAAGAAACAGTATATTTTAGAATGAAATGGATATCTTTTTCGAGGGTTAAAACCTCATTCAATTTTATGTCTTATAAGGGTTATACTGAGTTCAATATTGTATAACTGTATTATTTAACTGTGAACCTCAAAATTTACAGCTAATTTTGAAAGAGAAGCATCTTTGCTCTGGAAATTGTTATTGAATATGTTAATGCTGTTATGAAATGCTTCTAATCATGTGGTTATTAAATAATTTTAAAAAAAAAAAGAAGAGGACACAGAGTGCTTATCCCTGAATAGGACACCTATTTCAATGCTCTGCTTCCCAAGTCTCAGGAATCATAGTGGAAGAGGAGGCAGGACCACAAGGAAAGAGATCTTCCAGAAAACTGATGTTACTCTTATGGGATCACAGCAAGTGTAACAGCATGCACAAGTCATGTGCAAGGTCAAATCAGATAAAACTCCAGCATAGACATGAGAATGTAAGAAATCCCAGCCCAACCTAAGGAACTGTTGGTTACTGGGAGGGGGAGAGACAGACACTTTCAAGGATGGGGTTCTTGATAGGTTAACCAGGCTCCAATGTATGGCCCCACACTGAAGGGTTTTGGGGGGCAGAAATCAGACTTTATAGGTCATATTATATATTCTCAGCATAGGCATGGGGCAGTGGATAAGAGATACAACCCATCTTAAGGAACTTTTGGCAATTGATGGCTGCTATAAGAGGGGGAGAGAAGCATCTTACAGGGATGGGACTCTTGGTATGCCCAGTGGATGTACACACACTGGAGCACATTTAGGGATGCAATCATCCTTTAGACCATACTACAAATATAATAGAGTGCATTAAATTGGGTACAGGCAGTGTGGGGAGGTGTGGATAAGGGAGAGGAAATTCCATTAAACAATATTGTATGAAAATCACAAAAATTCAATTAAAAATAGAAATAGTGTAATAGAACATTGATTTCCAAAAGTATGAGAATTCTTATCCACTATTTCTCAAGGATTACAAAACTTCTAACACTCTATCAGAAACATATGTTCCCTGAAATCATTTCCCAATGAACTACTTATTTTTCTGAACTTGCCTTGAATCTAATTTCCTTAGCCTTACCTTAACCTTTGCTAGACATAATTGACTCCAAATTTTCTATGATAGCACCAGTATATATAATGGAATTTTTAATGGCTCTGGCATCTTGCTTGCAATTATTTGTTTAACATCTGTTCATTGTGTTAGTTATTTTTCTTGTGACGGTGACTAAGTACTTAAAATAAACAGCTTGAAGGAAGAAAGGCAGCTTCTCACTCATGACTTCAAAGATGCTACCCCATCATGGCTGGAGGGGCATGGTAGAGAAAAGCCACTCACGTCGATTGGACAAGAAGATGAAAGTGTGCCATGAAGGGGCTAGGGTTTATGTACCTCCAGGTCCTGCTGCCTCCCAAGAGTTCCACAACATCAAAGACAAAGTTCATTCTCTCTCTAGAAGCAAAACTTGTCTAATATAAACATAGAAAATTTATTTAGATGTGTTCAGTGGTCTGTTAGAAAGTGCAAAATCTGTTGTACTTTGCTTTTATTCAAAGAACTGTAAGCTGACATGCAGATCTACTGTTTGTGAAAAGAGTTGCTTGTTTTCTTCTCTTTCTCTTTTAGACTTCTCATACTGGATATCTTTCTTGTCTAATTTCTGATTTTCTTGACAATGTGTTTTTCCTCCACACTATGTGTGTCTCCTCATCTCTATGCTTTTTCTTTAGCAACTTTAATTTCTTTAAGAAGCACAGCATCATAAAAGCAATATATAATTTTTATAATTATTATGCCATGATTCCACTGATATACTGGATATAAACACTGAAAGATGACAGCACAGACTAAAACACTTTTCAGAATGGCACATGATTTAATATTTAGGAACTTTTGATTCTGGAATTTCTATTTCATAGTTTTGGACCATTCATAGAAGACAAAATTATGGATGAGTGGGGATGAGTGGGTGTGTACTATACTATTGTTTTTGAACATTGTGTTAAAGTGAAAATTTCAGACCCAAGAGCACACACAGAAGGAACAATACATTTTATCAGAATATGGCTGTAATAATCATCAGTCATTAATGAAACATTCATAATTTATTGATCATTCACTGCATGAAAACAAATTTCTAGATGCATTTAAATGACTGATTTTTAAATATCTCCTTGAAATCCTCACAGGGAGAAAACATTACTGAACACTGAGTGCATGAGAATCATAGCACCGTATGTAATGAAGAAAGACCCTCTCTGCATTTAGTACCTACTGAAACTTTTTCAACCAAATGGTAACTCTAAGCATACTGGAAAAGAACATAGAAATGTATTCTTCTTTCATGGTCACATGGATAAATAAATAATTTGTTAAAATTTTATTTTCCCTGCCAAGTCCCCTTTTTGTAGTCCAGGCTGGCCTAAAACTCAATGTAGCTGAAGCTGGCCTTGAACATATATGGATCCTCCGACCTCACTCAGCACATCTAGTTGTGAAATTACAGGTATAAGTCACCACCCCGGCTTTGAATTTACAATTTTCAGTAACGCATGTAAAATTTATTTATCCTTAAAGAAGTGTTTAGTAGATGAGGTTTTAGTTCAATAACACAATTTTATTATTTCAGCACCTAGAAACGATACCTTTATTCTATATTTTATTTTCATTGATACTGTTTTCAGTTCAGAGAACTGAGAGCTGTAACTTTTACTTCTTCCTTTGGCATGCATTGTGAAGAGAATATTCCTGCCTTCTACCACTTTAATGAAGAAACAAAACTTCAAAGAAGCTGATAGTGTTTAGATGTAAAGACTGGATCTTGAGTCATTATAACTACAGGTGGTAAGAGATAACTAGGGACAAGCAATCACAAGAAAGGTCAGAAGGAGGGAGAAAGATAACATTTCAATTAGTGGAAAAAAGTATTTGGGAGCTCTTATCTAATCCCTAAAAGGTTTTAGGGTTACCTTTTCAGAGGGTTAATGTTAGAGTAGCAAAAAGCCCCATTTAAAAGGAAAGAAAGAAAGAAAGAAAGAAAGAAAGAAAGAAAGAAAGAAAGAAAGAAAGAAGAAAGAGGAAGGACGGAAGGAAGGAAGAAAGGAAAGAAGGAAAAAGAAAGAACATGAAGTTGTCAGAAAAAAATGATAGGGAAATATGGGAGGTGTTGGAGGGGAGAGAGTGAGTGTGGATTTGATCAAAACACCTTATATGCATGTATGAAATTCTCAATAATTTTTTTTCAAGTTAAAAAAAATTCCAATTAGTGACTGGAATATGACTAACAATGCCATTCACCAGAAAAAAACACTGGTGCCTGAAAAGGTCATCCTTTAGACAGGGCCACTTCTCTTAGGTTTCTTTATCTGGACTCTGGTGGTGTGGACAGGGGATGAAGTATATGGGGATGGCATGGAAGGAGAGAAAGACCTAGAGCTCTAAGAATTGCCACCCTAGAGACCACTTAAAGATCTATCGACTCTGCAGATCCTACTTTTCCCAGGAGGGTGCTTTCTGGTCTTTGCTTTCTACTTCAATGAGTGCCTTCTTTCAGTTTTTTTTTTTTTTTGAGCCTGTTTCCTTTGTCATTGGCATTCAACTATCCATCTGACTCTGGGAAGAACCTGGAATCCTGCAATACCCAACCTCCACTCCTACTCACACAACAGAACTGATTTTTCTGCCAGGAAAACTAGATAGACAGGGTTTAAGTGTTGGGGTATGGGGTGGGTAGTAACAAATTGTGAGAATAGGTGGAATGTAATTAAAAAGTAAAAAGGTGTCTGTCTCCTAGTCTCAAGAAGCAGAGAATATGACTTTAAATATGAGCTATTTTGAGTATACATTTACCCTGCCTAGTGATGAGTTTACTTTTGAATAAGTCAAATTTGAACATTTATAAGTTCCTATCAAACTGAGAAAAAGGAAGCTAGACACTGTGTAAGAGTCACACAGCATGAAAGACCCATGGCCAAGGTAAATCAGACTAAGCAACTTCTGGATAGTCTGTAAGCAATGATTGGAATAATCCCACCACTGCATTCATTTAGCTAATTTATTTTAACTGATTTTTCAGAAATGCAATGAAAATTTATTTTGCCATTAGCTATCTCTTAAATTCACACTATTTATTTTGCCTGATTAAAATAAAAACAGCTTAGTGTATTTATCTTTTTGAAACCTGGTAAACCTATATATTTTATGTAAACATCACTATCAGAAAGATGTATATAATGAACAATCAAAAATTGATATTAAGAGAATTCTGAATAGCTCCATCAAAAGCCATGTACCACTTCCACTTTTTCTCTACGCAAATTTTGGTTTCAAGAATGAACTTACATTTCTATATTTTATTTTTCATTGAATTTTGGAGAATTTCATACATTTGGATCATATTTAAACCCACTTTCCATATGCATAACCTCCCTTACTATTTCCATGCTCAATTTATGTATTATAATTTTATATATATGGGCTAATCAAGTTACATTTGTGTCCCTAAATACACTTGATTTGGTTTCAGTTTGAATCCATCCATCAGAGCCTGGTTATTCTATACAGTGTTACATTTACAAACACTGACTCTCGCTCCTCCAGCAGCCATGAATTTTGAATACATCCTCAACATTGGGGCCTCTTACCCAGGTTCTCATCTCTATGCTGGGATTTTGTCTGGATTTGGTTTATGAATGTCCTGTGCATAATGTCACCACAGCTGTAAGTTCATGAGTAACTTGCCAGTTGTGTGGAAAACTCTGTTTCCCTGTGGTCCTCTTAACACCTCTGATTCATAAAGTGTTTATGCTCAATTTGTGCAATGATCTTTGAGCCTTGGGTGTCAAAGGTTTGAAATAGGTGTCCTATTCAGCGATAAGCATTCTGAAGAGTCCTGATCTCTGTACAGTGGCAAGTTGTGGGTTTCTGTGTTAATCACCATCTCCTGAATTAGAAAGCTTCTCTGATGATACTTGAGAAAGGCGTTACTCTGCAGATATAACAATAAGTTATTAGAAGTCAGTTTAATACTACGCCCAGTTTAATACTACGTCAGTTTAATACTATGGCCCTGCAACCTGACTAGCCACATGTGCCTTGGTCTGATGTATCAGTGTCACTTATGGATTCCTTCTTGTGAAACAGAACTTAAATGCAATCTAGAAGTGGTTTGTGGCTCCCATAAAACTTGTGCTTCTGTTCCATGAGTGGGCATATCTTGCCAGAACAGTTGTTGCTGTGGTTCACAGATTCATACCTGGTAAGAATGATGGCTATTTTTCTTCTTCTGGTAGCATGTATAGCACCTCCAATGACTATGAAAACCAGCAATTAGAGATGAAGTGTATTTATTTATTATTTATTATTTATTTATTTATTTATTTATTTATTTATTTATTTATTTATTTTGTCTTTTGGGGTCTCCCTGTAGCCCCAGCTGGCCTGGAACTCACTATGTAGAGCAGGGTTGCTTCAAACTCACAGACATCTGCCTGCCTCTGCCTCCCAATTGCTGGGATTAAAGGTGTGTGCCAAGAAAGACGAAATTTCAATGTCAGTTCCTGAAGATTTCTCCTTAATAGTTCTACAACACGTAGTATCTTCAGTATTGGCTCTTACCAAATGCTCAGAATATCCGTGTAAGTTATTCCAGCACTTAAAATACTTTTGAATATTTAGAAAATATTTCTGCAGTAAAAATTAATGATCATTAGTGAGGACTGTTGTTATTTTCCTATTAATTTAAAGTCTTCAATTCCTTTAAAATGAAATTATAAATAAGTAAAATAATGTTCTATAAATATACCTAACTTAGCCAAACATGGTAGTATACATCTGTTATCCAAGCACTCAGGAAACAGGATCATTAATGGGAGTCCAGCCTAGGCTCCACAGTATAATTCTGTCTCAAATTCTGAAGGGTTTCAATTGAACAAAAATGGTAAAACACTTGCTTATCAGGTACAAGACCCTCATTCAGTCTCTACTTGTGTAAGTGTATGGGGGATACAAAGATACTAAGACCAATAGGGTATCTGAATATGGAGGCAGTAGTTTGTGTAACGCATCTGCAAGTCAAGGGACAGCAAGGATTGCCTGGGCTACTACTTGCTTGAGGAAACAAGGAAGACTTCTGGAAAGAGATGGTTTTCTAAAGTCTTCAAAAGCCTCTGGATCCTGCTAACAACTTAATTTCAAGAATCAAGTTGTCAAGGAATAAATTTCTGTTGTTTCAAATGTGAGCAAGTTTGTAATAATCAGTTTGGGTTTGGTGATTCAGCTTATGTCTATTGGACTGGAAAATGACTGAAGTTATATTTTCTTTTCATTCTTCATAGTCCATCCCCAGTAAAGATTTTGGTTTCTTTCATTACAATGGCATTTACTTTAATTATTTTATTGAGGTGTTGTCTGCCAGGTTTCTCTAAGGTAGTTATCATCTTTGCAATAAATATTTTTTCGGTAATACACTGAGACTATGGAAATATTTTATTTCTTGTGTACATTTCCCCAGTATTTAAAAATTTTTCTTTGGACAATGCAATTATTACCATATTAGCTATAAAAAGGCAATTTTCATTTTGAATATTCTGTTCACCTTTTTAGTAATTGATTTGTTACTGTGAATGATATTTTTCTTCTGTAACTATTTTATTCATTTACATATTTATACAATTAAAGGCCTGTGAATTATGGGCTGTAAATCACTATTGCTTATTTTAAGGCTCAAATTATCACTAATTTCACTGCTTGAGCCCATCAGACTGTCCTATTTTCATTGACGGACATGTTTGCATTATTGTTTTGAGTACTTCCTTGCTTCAGGCTCTGCTTGTTTCCCTCTTAATCTTGAAAAGAGTAAATTTTCTCAAGAACCTTTTTAATTTCACTAGTGGAACATGACATTCAGACGCCAAGATAAAGATACAGAAAAACTTATGATCTCTCTACTCTCTCTCTCTTCCTTCCTCTTTTTCTTCTCCCTCCCTCTCTTCTACATACACACATCTAAATTTATAACTGCCTCTGCTCTTTGTACATTCAAAAGCATTAGAGCTCACACCAATAAGGCCAACTGCTTTGTAAAATTTGAGAATAAAAATGCAGTATTCATTTTAAAATTCTATTTCTCTGAATATGTAATTTCTGTTTCTGATAGTAAGAAATGTTATCTCTGCTATTCTAAATATACTTGCTGCTTTAATTCACTCTCTTTAGGCCATTTGGAATCAGTTCTTTCAATATTCTTCCCAGCCTTCCTACAAGAAACCTGAATATCATATATGCTTACCTCCTTGCCCACTCATACCTAATGTTAGGCCATCTCAATCTCCTTACTACCATGACAATATCCAAATGCACTGATCACCAAATGACCATTCTTCCCCCCACATACTGCACAGATGTTAGCCTCTACCACCTAATGGCTATTACACTGGTTTATTTAAGGAAAGGACAGGAAAAAGTGCTTTCCAACTTCTTTTCTTGGTGTTTTTGTCTCCAAACTCTTGGGCCTCTATAAACTTCTTTGTTGAGTCAGATTTCCTGTTTGCAATTTTTTCCACTCATCACACAATCTTGACCTGTAATAGACCTTATTATTTTGCTTACATAAATAAAATTTTATATTTAGTGAATTCAAAATCAACCCCCTTTGCACACACACACACACACACACACACACACACACACACACTCACAAATAAGATTGAATGCAAGTTTCTGAATTTGAGAAACCAAAACTTTAGCAATTCCATCAAAATGATGAAGCATGGACCCACCGGGCAATTTGTGGCTTATAGGGAAAGCTTTTCTTTATGACCAAATTAGCAAGTTAAGAAGAACTTGCATGCACACAATCTTCTACTCTTCTATTCCTTAGTCTTTGCGATGTGAAGTTACTAGTGTACACAAATACAGTAAGCAGTAAAGCTCAGGACCCATGGACAGGAAAGATGTTTGTTACTATAGAGTCTCATTGACCAGAGAGATGAAGATACCAAATGTGTAAGTTTCTGAGAAAGTTAACATTATCAACATATTCCCTTGAAAAACTAAGAGACCATTAGATATGGACACTTGTTTGCACTGGGTAACTATTATATAATTGGACATGTTATAATAATAATAGTAGACTTTCTCTGTTCAGATAATTTGCATATATTTTCTTTTATGCTTTCTGTTCTCAGGTTTGAGTCTGTTAATGTGATGATAAAAAATGAGTTCAAACCCCTTTCCTTCTACTGAAATGAGAGCAATAATAAAAACATAAGTCCCAAGTAAATATGTCTAATTACTAATGTGGAATAGAGTCAAAAGGACAGATTAAAAAAACACTTAAGCCCTTGATATTTCCTATATCCAATTTCTGTAAATTATGAGTGTATTTCTTTCCCAGATATACATTGCCATGGGAATAAATACATTTACTTCTTGTCAGTTCATCTCTGCAGAAAGACACATTGATTCATGCTTAAAAAATATGAGAAGTTGAACTCAATATGCTTTGTGTAAGTTATCTCACTTATGTGAGACTTGGTTTCTTCATCTTAAGATTGCAGCAGGCAAAGAATTCTTCCTGCACAGCAATTTATGAAATTCAATGACATATTTCATATGAAGTTCTGGGAGTTGTGGCACAATTCCTTTTGTTTGCATCTTGAGTGTAATGTATATTGATAGCTCCTTGAAAAAAAGAATAAGGCAGGTTCATTTTGACTTTACAGCCACAGAGATTGACTATACACTGCCAATAAACAATAGCTCCAAAGGAAATACGTAGGAGAAATAGAACTTGTATAGAAACAAAGGTTTGAAGGATAAACCAGGACTAGACCAGGACTCTCAATTTTTCTAAGTTTAGTTCTTCATTTTCATCTGTACAAAAATGTGTCTGGAATATGAAATGCCCCCCATAGGTCCATATGTTGGAGCACTTGGTTCTGAGCTGCTGGTGTGTTTTCAAAGACTATGGAATCTTTAGGAGTCTTGTTGGTGGAGGTATGTCACTGGGGGTTGACTTTGAGGTTTTATAGCCTGACTCCACTCCCTGTTCTTTCTCTCTGCTTCCTGTGTGCAGATGAAATGTGATCACTCTGCTTCCTAACTGCTAGACTATACTTACATTCCTCCTGCCAATCCTTGCCAGTCATGCTGAGAGGTAACCCTACTATAACTTTAAGCCCAAACAAATCCTTTGTCTTTTATATGCTTTGTTTTGGGTTATTCTATCAAAGCCAGAGGAACGTAACAAATACAAAGAACATCAAGTGTTTCCAGAAGAATCTGTCACAGATGATATAAGAAAAAGACATTGGGTACTGAAGAAAATGTTCAGTACTCATAAAGAGAGAATTAGCACTTTGGGAAACTAGGAAAGAAACTGAGGTAGAAACTCAGTTGGTTAAACCTGGACACTATTCTGTGAGCTTTCTAAGAAGGTTGTCCATAGACAGATGAACATATTAAAACTTCACATGTGCAGAGATAGAGGTTATGAACTCATTCAAGATTCTTGAATACTCATGAAGACAAACCATTTAACTCTTACTCTCATTAATTCTAAAATTTTTCAGAAATAAGCCTATAGAAGATGACAGATAGATAGATAGATGATAGATAGATAGATAGATGATTGATAGATAGATTAGACAGATAGATAGATAGATAGATAGATGATAGAAGATAGATAGATGATAGATGATAGATGATAGATAGATAGATAGATAGATAGATATGTAGATAGATAGATACTCAGATAGTCATATAAACAGACGTGAATATTCCCATGGCAGTATTGTCAGTGTATAGCAGAGGAAGAAATGCGGCAATTTGGTTTGCATTCAAAATATAAAACTGAACAATATCTAATACTTATAAAGAGTCAAAGAAACCTTACCACACTCTAATAGAACGATACAGTTTTGGGGCTGGAGAGATGACTTAGTGGTTAGGAACACTGACCGCTCTTGCAGAGAACCCGGGTTCAAGTCCAACGCCCATATAGTGGCTAACAGCCATCTGTAACTCCAGATCCAAGGGACTCAATGTACTCTCCTGACCTCCTCAGTCATTGCATGACACAGGTGCACTTACACACATGAAGTCAATTCACTCACACACATAAAAAATAATAGAATGTAACAGTTCTAAAAGACTGAGTTGTCAAGTATTCTGCCTTCATACCATCACAAAATAGTTTCTAGCTCTTAGAGGTGTCATGTTTAGAACCTAATTCACACTTAGGAATAGTTCAAGTACAGGAGAATGGTTGATCATAATATATTTAAGTCAATGTCTGTCTATGCTTGTAAATACCAGTGATATTTAAATAAGAAAAACTTTTTCATTTTTCAATTTAAAGCAAAGTACAATTTAAAGTACTGCAGAAAAACCTGTCTTTGGTCATAGGTTAAACAGGTTGACATTACTAATAGGAGGATTTTCTTTTTAAAAAAGGAACCATCAGCTGAGAACCCTATGGTGGGTGAAGAAGGAATTATGTACAGTAAAAATACTTACAAAACAAAGATCATACCTCGAACACACTGCACACAAAGATACAATTGCAATATAGACACCCTTTAAAATGTTGTTACATGATTTTCCAAAAGTATTTATCATACTCACACCTCAAAGGTCAATGGCAAGGGTATGGAATCATGAAATAGAAGGGAAATTAATTAATGAATTGAAAGTGGCTAAAGGGCAGAATGCAAAAGGAAAGCAATAAGCAAAACTTTGACCTGAAAATTGCTTTTCACTTGATATTGGCACAAATGAAAAGGGAGATTGGTCTCAAGAAGGTTTTAATTTTATGATTTTCTAAAATATATTTCCTAAGCACAAAGTACTTTAAAGTAAATTGGAAGAATGGATGAAACATATTTAAAGAGACCCAATTACTGACTATATTTAACATGTTCTCTGATCTCTAATTTAACTTCTTTTTGTTGTTGCTGTTTTTGTTGTTGTTTTGTTTTTTGAGACAAGGTCTCCTTATAGCCTCAGCTGACCTAAAATTTGCTGTGTAGATGAGGCTGGCCTGGATCTCACAGCTATTGGCCTACTTCTGTTTCATCAGTGCTGGTTTTAAAGGTGTGTGTCACCACACCCAAACAGTTTAAGTTCTTAACAAATGATTTTCCATTCTATTTATGTAGCTCCACTGAGCTATAAGAATGAGTTTTGTTATGTTACAATGAATAATGTTGATTGTGAAGCTGACATGCTCTAGACTCACTTAGGATATAAGCCTCTGGACATTCCTGTGAGGAATTATAGGTTAGATTATCGTCAAGGAATGTCTGGGAGGGATTATGCATGTTAGGTTAATTAACGTTTTAAGGACCCACTCTAAATGTGTGTGGTACCATGCCCTCACCGCTGTGATGGACTTACCCTCCAATTTCAAGCCAAAATAAATCCTTCCTTAAATTGCTTTTGTTAGATATTTTGTTGCAGCAGTAAGGAAAGTAACCAATGTAGAGTGCAGATAGAAATTTGTGCTAAAATTATCCTGTCATTTTTAACAGACCAGTGGACTTAATATTCTCTGCTATCATCCTCAGATTATATGTAATTCAGCTGAATTATGAACACTTTATAAACTATATTTATAGCTTATTTTATTTTTTTAAATAAAATCAGTGCTTGAACTAGAAAATATTTACAGTATCATAAATCTTACCATGTTTGCCTGCAGTAAAAACTAAAAACAAATACAAAATAATAAAGCTATTTTAACAAATGGAAAAAGAATGTAAACAAAAAAAGTATGAAGCACATGAGAGTAAGCTAAAAAGAAATCTCATTCTACTTAAAATCACCTTTATGCCCAATCACATAAAAAACTAAACAAAAATTAGTTCTCCACAGATGAACTGAAACAGAAATAAAGATAAGTTTAATAATTGATGGAATCTCATGAATCTCAGACAAAAACCAAAAATATTATCAAAAAAAATGACACCTTAAAACAAACAAAGCACAGTGATACAAGCCTGTCCCAACATTTAGAAGGTGGAGTTCAAGGTCATCCTCCACTATGCAGATAGCTCCATAACAGCCTGGGATCTGTGAGAATCTATCTCAAAAAGTTTTGTCAATATCTACTCTGTTTACTTAGTCAGAACCTGCCCACTATGTTCCCATTTGCCTGCTTTGGAGATAGGCCATTTTCTGCTCCTGCTCCTGGGGCCAGAGAACTCACAACTGGGAAGTCAGATACTGCCCACTGAGTAACCATTCATCTTGCTTTGGGATCAGGCCCTGTCAAGCTACTTTAAGGCTCACATATACTCTACTGAACTAGTCAGAACCCTGACAATTGATCCCCATTGTCCTGCCTTGAGCTTGGCACTTTCCTCTTGATCTAGCCAGCCTGGAAACTTCTATGCCTCCAATAAAAAAATAAAAAAAAAAACATTACAAAAGAGAAAACTGGAAGAGCAGACCAACCAACTATTCATACCTGATGAGAAAGGAACCATGCTACATGAATAAAGAATACTGGAACAATCTTCAACTCAACAAAGGCAGGCTAGAATTATATATCAGAAACACAACCAAAAAAAAAAAAAAAGAAGTCCATAAACACAGGTGAAAATGCAAAAAAAATAATATTAAAAAAATAAAATTATATGTCCCTATCAAACCCCATCAGTCCTATAGAAATGTTCTACCATGAGAACTACCCAGAGGAACCTCAGGATACAGAATTTGAAAGAACAATTTTAAACATTAGCAAATAATTAAAGGACTTTAAAAAGCACACACACACACACACACACACACACACAACTCAAAGAAGATAGGAATAAACTCCTGATCGAAGAATATACAAATGTACAGGGGAATGAAATGACAAAGACAATTAGGGATTTGAAAAGTTAATTCACGAAAGAGAAACATTGAAGAAAACTCTGGCTGAAATAGTAAATAGAAAAACTCAGTAAGCCAAACTGCAATGATATGAGAAAGTTTGAAATAGAAAATAGAATATTAAGAATGGACAATAATGCTGAAGTATTAGGCCACTTGAGCAAAGAGTAGGATAAATTTAACAACAGCAACAACAAAAGGAATGGACAATGAAGAAAATGTGGGATATCATGAAAACACCAAATCTATGCATCATAGGCATAAAGGAAGGAGAACGATTTCAGGTCAATGGAATTGACCAGAACTTCAACAAGATTAAAAAGAAAATTGGCCTAAACTAAGAAATGACATACCTATACACATACAAGAACACAGAACACCAAGTAGACAGAACCAGAACAAGAACCCCTCACAGCATATCTTAGTAAAAATACTAAATTTGCAGAACAAAGAGAAGTTACTGAAAACTTTAGAGAGAAAAAAAAAGACAAGTTTCATTCATAGGAAAACACATCAGAATTTCACGTGACTTTACTATAAAAGCCAGCAAAGCCCAGTGCAAAATATTCCAAGTTCTGAATGATCATTGATGTCAACCCAGAAAACTTCACCCCCCAAAAACTGTCTGTCTTATGGAAAAGGATAGAAACATTTTCTGTGACATAAATATGCTAAAAGAATTCATGTCCACCAAACCAATGAAAATACTCTGCAGAAAATACTTGTGGCAATACAAAGGCCTGAGGAAAGGTATGAACCATATATAAGAGGCTGCAGAAGAAAACAAATGAAAATATAATTACAAAAACACAAAACAGCCTTTCATTCTCTTGATATTAGCCAGTCTGACTGGGGTAAGATGACATCTTATAGTGGTTTTTCTCTACATTTCTCTAATTTCTAAGGATGTTGAGCACTTTTACAGGTGCTTCTTAGACATTATTATTTCTATGTTTGAGAACTTTCTGTTCATGTCTGTAGCCCATCTTTTAATTGGGTCATTTATTTTCTTATATCTTTGTTTTTTGAGTTCTTTGTATATTCTGGATATTGATCATCTGTTGGATGTGTGGCTGGTAAGGATTTTCTCCCACTCAATGAGTTTCCTCTTCACTTTTTTTTCTCTGTATAGAAGCTTTGCAGTTTAATGAGGTACCACTTATTGCTTATTGATCTTAATGCCTGAGCAGCTGGTGTCCAATTTAGAAAGTTCATTCCTACGACTACATCTTGAAGGTAATTCCTATGATTTCTTCTAGAATTTCCCCAGTTTCAGGTTTTATCATGAGGTCTTTGATCCATTTGGAGTTGACTTTTGTTCAGGGTGAAAGATAAGGCTCAAATTTCATTCTTCTGCAGGTGGAGATTCAGTTTTGCCAGCCTCATTTGTTGAAGATTCTGTCTTTCATCCACTGTGTGTTCTTGGCAAGTTTGTCAAATATTAGGTGGCTGAAATTGCATGTACTAATCTTTGGGTCCCCTATTGTATTATACTGATCAACATGTCTACTTTTGTGCCAGTACCATGCTGTTTTTATGACTCTAGCTCTGTAATATAATCTGAGATCTGGTAGAATAATTTTACTAGAATTTTAAAGATGTTCAACCAATAATGCTTAAATTATTCAAAAACATAGAAACAGAGATAGAACTCCCAAGCTCATTCTATGAAGCTAGTATTACTCTAATAACAAAACCAGGTAAAGACAAAACAAGAAAGAAAAAAAGAAAGAAAGAAAGAAAGAAAGAAAGAAAGAAAGAAAGAGAGAGACAGAGCGGGGAAAGAGGAAGGAAGGAAGGAAGGAGAGGAGAGAAAAAAGAAGAAAATCATATCCTTAATAAACACAGACGCAAAATTCCCAACAAAATGCTCAAAAATCTCATACAGATACATATCAAAAAGATCATCCACCATGATCAAGTTGGCTTTATTCCAGAGATGTAGATATGGTGTAATATACATGTAAATAAGTGTAATTAATCACACAAATGAATTTATAGACAAAAATCACATGATCATCTCAATGGATGTAGGAAATGCTTTTAACAAAATCAAACATACATTAATGATAAAAGTCCTAGAGAGAATTGGAGCATAGGGAACATACTTAAACATAATTAACTCTATATAGAACAAACCTACAACAAAAATCATTTTGTATGGCAAAAATTGAAGCATTTCCCTTAAAATTAGGAAGCAGATAAGACTGTCCACTACTTCCACTCTTTCTAAACACAGTTCTTGAAACTCGCACTAGAGCAATAAGTCAATAGAAAAAAATTAAAGCGATACTGATTGGAAAAGAAGAAATCAAATTATTCCTATTTACAGATGATAAGATATTATAATAAGAGATGCCCAAAGTTCCACTAGAATACATTTAAAAATAATCAGGCAATTCAGCAAACTGACAGGGTTAAAAAAAATCAGTTAAATAAATCAGTAGCTTTTCTCTATACCAATAACAAACAATAGCAATCAGAGATGTATCTCATTGAAATACTCCCATTCAGAGTATCCCCTAAAATATCTAGGAGTAAACCTAACCAAAACATTAAAGACATCTACAATGAAATCTTTAAATATCTGAAGAGACTGAAGAAGACTCAAGGTGATGGAAAGATGTTCGGTGCTCATGGGTTGGTAGAATTAATACTATGAAAATGTCCATCCTATCTAAAGCAATTAATGAATTCAATCTAATTCCAGTTAGAATTCACATGATAATCCTCACAGAAATAGAAAAATTATCTTAAAATTCATATGGTATCACAAAAGACCCTGGATAGGTAAAGCAATCCTGAACACAAAGGGCAATGCTGGGAGGATTACCATACCAGATTTCAAACAATATAACAAAGCTATAGTCATAAAAACAGAATGATACTGGCACAAAGACAGACATGTAGATGAAAGAAACAAAATAGAAGAGCCAAACATGAGTGCACATAATTTTAGCCACTTGATATTTGATAATGGTGCCAAGAACACACACTGGAGGAAAGACAGACTCTTCAAGAAATGGTGCTGGGAAAACTAGAACTTTAAGTGAAGAAAAACAAAATTACACACATATATTTCACCCTGCACAAAAGTCAACTCCAAATGGATCAAAGATCTCAATGTGAAACTTGAAACTCTGAAAGTATTAGAAGAAAAATGCAATGCTCTACAAGATATAGGTGCAGGAAAGGACTTTCAAAAATGCCGGTTGCTCAGGAATTAAGATCAAAAATCAACAAATGGGACCTTATTAAATTAAAATCCTTCTGTTCAGTAAAAGAAACAACCAATTGAGTAAAAAGGGAAACCAAAGTATAGAAAAAATCCTCTCCAGCTATACACATAACATAGATCTAATATCCAGAATACACAAAGAACTAAAAAAAACAAAGAATTAATAATGCAAATTACTCAATTAAAAAATGAGGTATGGATCTGAAGACAGTTCTTAGAAGAATCAATAAAAATGACTAAGACATATGATAAAAAGTATTTAGTATCCACAGTAATTAGGGAAATCCAAATAAAAATTACTTTAATATTTCCTCTCACACCAATTAGAATGACTAAGATCAAGAGAACAATGATATCAAACTCTGGAAAAGATGTGGGGGAAGAGGTACACTCATTTACTTCTTGTGGGACTGTAAAAATGGTGCAACCACTCTGGAAAGAAATCTACCATATAATCCACTTATACCACTCCTTGGCATATACACAAAGGACACATCCTGCTGCAGAGACACTTGTATAACCATGTTTGTTGCTTCTTTTTTTCACAATGGCTAAGAAATGGAAGCAACCTAAGTGTCCCCTAATGGATAATGACAATGTGGTACATGTATACAATGGTGAAAAAGGCAGGTGGATCTCTGTGAGTTTGAGTCCAGCCTGGTCTAATGAACGAGTTGCAGGCCAGTTGGGGCTACAGGGAGACCTTGTCTCAAAAATTCCAAAAAAAAAAAGACAAAATCATTAATTTTTCCAGTAAATGGATGGAACTAAAACTAAGGGAAGTAACAGAGTCAGAGAAACAAATTATACATATTATCTCTCAATTTTGGATCCTAGTCCCTTATCCTTAGATGACCGTATATATCCTGATGTAACCAAAGAAGCAAGGGAGATAAAGGATAATAAAAGAACTCAGGAGATGAGGATAGTAGGAGACAGGTGTTGTCAATTAAGAAATGGGGAAAATTAGGGATATGATAACTGGGGAGCAAATAGGGAGAGCTTTACTGAGGGAGGGCATAAGGAAAGAGTTATACGATGCTTAGGTGATGTTACAAACCAGAGGGAAATGTATTGGCTCAAAAGACTACAGAAAAATTCACACACACATATACATATTATATATATATATATATATATACACAAATGAGCCTGTGCATATAATTGAAGACTATATAACAAAAATCACTGTGCAAGACAAGGTAAGTCTTTCTTTGAATTGTTGATCGAGGTAGTCCAAGAGACTCCAAAGGAACACAGGCTATTGCCACAACATTTTATTACCTCAAAGAACTTGAAGTTAAGACCCTATTTCTGAGACAAGATATACTTTAAAGACAGGATATAGAGCAACTGAGCTGGAACTGACCTAGAAACCTCCTCTCCAAATACTAGTTCTCGTGGTATCAGATTATACTATGCAAGCTGCCAAAGGAGAAAAGCAATCCATGGACCTACAGTCCAGTAAAGCCTAATAACCACAACAATGACTGAGACAGCAAACTTTATCTATTTTTGCAGTAGTGGTACTTTTATCTTGGGGTTTCTACGTAGCTGTTTAATTGGACTTAAGTATTGCTCAATGGGAGGGAACTCATGTATGGTACTGTAACCACATTCAAATACACATGACTGGAGAGTTCCTAGAGGAAAACCTACTTTTTCACATCCATAGACCAAAGTAACTTCTTACTGTATTCTAAATATGTATCCTTCTATTTGTAGACAAATGTACCCTTTACCACTTATCAAAAAAGCTGCTTTTTTTTTTCAACAGAAAGACACTATTTCAAAGTTCTAGAACTAGTCAAACCCAGGGAATATGTATTCTGAGGAGCCCAACACTAAGTGACACATCTACCATGCAATGTCTACACATAGAGCTCATGGAACATAGAAGAACATGGAGCCAAATGAACATAAATGCATTTCTCAACTCTCACCAACAAAGTTTCCCCATGCATCAGATAGTTATAGACCCAGAAAGCTACAACTTACCAAAGTGTAATGAATGAGAGACTGAAATGTGCTTATTCCTGAATAAGAAACCAATATGCAACCTCTGCCACCAAAGACTCAAGGGAGCATTGAGGAAGTGGGGGCAGAATGATTGTAAGAGCCAGAGGCAGTGGATGAGAATAAGGAAACAGAGTCTTCCTGGTGGCTATGAAATTACTCGTATGAACTTACAGCATAGTAACAACATGCACAACATTCATGTTCAAACCAGACAAAACTCTCAGCATAGAGATGGGGACATTGTAAAGAAGTCCCAATCTTAGCTGAGGAACTATTGACAAACAATGACTACTTGGAGGAGAGTTGGTTTTCCTTAAGTAGGTAGTACTAGATAGGTTGACCAGGATCCTGTGGGTGGACTCATACTGAGAGATACTTGGGGACACAAATTTGGCTCAATGGTCTTTAACATATATGACAGAATACATGAAATAATGTGAGGGCATTTATAGGAGTTTTTCAGATAGGCGAAGGGTTCCAAATATGATTTAAATATATTGTATGAAGTTCACAAACATTCAATAATTTTTTAGAAATAAATAAATTAAAAATAAGTCAGCTAAAAACTTTTATCAACACAAGTCATTCAATAATTACTATAATTTAGTTTTCTGACCAAAATCAGAGCCTAGAACTTTTCTGTTCAAAAAGTCTCTTACATTACAATCATGTTTCTATAGAGACCAATAATAACTTTTCTTAAGATTAGTCAGTAAGTTTATCACTTAGCTATACTCCATGCAGAATGAGTCTCTTTAAGCCTGTATGCAGAGAAACATTTTATATTGCTATAGAAGGAAAAAAAGCTCCTACAATTTAGAGAAGAAAGATAAAGAGTAAGCTCCTTTGGATGCAAAATATTTGTTATTATTAAGATTATAAATAAGGTGGTAAAACAACCAGGGACATTATGGTAATGAAACATTGATTCTCTTGTATGGTACATTCTAGAATATAGTTCTTTTTTTAGCATTAAAATTTACTAGGCTTCATTCTTAGCCAAATTTTAACATTTGTCCTGTGAATTGAGAGATTACACTTTTAAATTTTTCTAGGTGATGCTAAACTGCTGCTTTCATTTCAGAGCACTAAGCTTCCAAATTTTAAGACTAAAATTATTTTTTTTATCAGAATCATTCCCAATACTGGTAACAGATACCTACCCCTTATACTCTGGAGATAATGATGCAGCAAATCCAAATATATTCATATGACTTTGATCATCACTTAGGTTTCAGTACTTTCCTGTTCTTTTCTTTATGTCACATAATTTTTAGACTTCCTTTAAGTGAAATATAAAATCAATGTTTATTTCCACATAATTTTATTCACCTATAGGGAGCAGTAAAGATAATGCAAAATAGAAACTTGGTACTTTAAATTCTCTAGGGAACTTTAATGTAAAAACAGCTTCTGGAATCACATGAAAACAAACTATGCAGTGCATGAATTTCTTCATATAGAGAACAGAAAATGTAGGCTTTCATATCTTTGGTCAGATTAATTTAGAACAATTTGTTGCTTGTTGTCTTTGTAAGTAAAAGACAACTAAGGGTATTGTGATTGCAGATTAAGAAATGCCCTGTGGAGAAGGCCAGAGGCACTTCAGAATAATTATCGTTGTAGAGATGATTATGGGATATCTGAGCAGTGAAGCCTTATAATAAATTACTTCCACCATATACTATGGATTTAGTGATCTTGGTATGTCCCATGTGTACAGAGGTATAATTCATCTTTCTTATACCTACATGGAGAGATTTCTACAAAGAATAAAGTAAAGCAATCATAAGCCTTTGTGATAGATGAAGTCTCTTTAAATCATTTTTAAAGTCCTTGTTAGGTGTTCTATTTAAGCTTATTTTAAAGCAGGGCTCTGAAAATGAAAGACTTGATGACTTCTAAGAAGGCATTTGCAAAGAGAAGCTGGTATCTGGGTAATTTCTACCATTGAAAAATGTGCCAGTATTTAAAATTCAAGAACCACTTTGAGGAAAAGTTAACAACTTATAAAATGAATGGGGCAAGACGTATTTAATGTTTAAGGAGAATAGGGAACAGTTCCCTTCAGATTAGGGACAGGATCATGAATAATTAATGCTTGAACAATTAAAGTACAGTAATTTGTTGTTAATTTGTTTTCTATCTTTACTCATTCTTTTTCATATTTGTAATCCTCCACTTGGAACTCTCTCTCTCTCTCTCTCTCTCTCTCTCTCTCTCTCACACACACACACACACACACACACACACTCAAAACACACAGACACACAAACAAAATCACACTTTGGTATGTTAGTTATAATGATCAAAGTATAAACTGAGATATTCCACGAAAATACATGTGAGAGTTTATTTATCTAATAAAAGATATTAAATAATCAATTATAAATATAATACCAGCATCATGATAAATTGAGGTCAATAATACTTATGAATTCAAGCTTTACCTGGGTTGAAATCTTTTTTAAAAAATCTATAAATACAATCAATTTTTGGTTTAATTTCCAAGTATAAGTATTTGAATAACTCTCTGACTTGCTTATAGTTATCTTTAAAAGCAGCCTCAACAGTTCAATTATGAACACTGCTTAGTAAAAGTATACAGTTACATATAATGATTTGCTAGTAAACGCTTAACAATTTGTTGTAAAATTATATAAATACTTGTTAACTATAATTTTTAAAGTATTATTTATTAATGTACATGTGTATGTGTGTCATGAACATGTTTCTGATTGCTCATGGAGGCTAGCAAAGGGCATCAAATCCATAGGACAGGAGCTCAGTTCCCAGTATCCATGTTGGACGGCTCAGTACTACTGGGTGCTGGGAACTGAACTCCTGTCTTCTGAAAGAACAACAAATTTTCTTAAAAATGGAGCCACCTCTACACTATTATTATAATTTTTACTAGGATAAATAGCACATAGCATAAAATGTAAAGTAGGAAAATATACCTTTTAATATAAGTTCACATAGTCTTTATTGTCACACAGGGCCATTTTAATTTCTACCATGCCTATATCCCTAGCCAATTTTCAGTATAAAAATAAAGTGAACATAGTTTTAGCATGAAAATTTGTGGACATTTTTATTGAGGTTATTTTTAATTGTAGCAAATCAAAACAATGTATACAGAGAATGTAACTTATTTAATTTCTGGAACAAATAAAGTAGACTGAATAATACTTATTTCCTGGACTTCATATCCAAATCAAAGATTCGTATAGGTTGCTTCTTTCCTTCTTTCCTGGAAGATAGAATATGGTGGAAGGAAATGGTTCTTTTAAAAGCCAGTTCTGAAAAAGGCAGAGCACACTCTCCATCTCAAATTGATATCTTGTAATTTTCAGGATACACAGTATGTATAGGATAAAAAGGGCATAGAGAAAGACATCAGTTTGGAAGGCTAGGCACTAGGTGGTGGTCTAATTCAGAGATGTCTTCTTTCTTCTTCTTTAGGAATATGGCAGTGGACTACAACATCTTATATTTGTTAATTAACTAAAAGATAAGGAAGTGTTCCTCTTTATCACAAAAGAATAAAAGAATAGGTTTAATTCTTTTACAGGTTACTTATACTCCATTAAACACTGGAAGAGTGGCAAGCATGATGGCTCAGGTGTAAAGACACTTGCTACCAAACCTGAGAACATGAGTTCAAACTAGAGGAACAACCCACACGGTGGAATGAGAAAACCAGCTCTTATAAGTTATCTTCTGACCTTTATGTATATGGTTATATGCCCCACACACACCAAAATAAATAAGTTTTTTAAATAGTGCATAATGGGAGACAACTCAGTGGTTAAGAGCACTTGCTACTTTTGCAGATCTGGGTTCAATTTCCTACACTCACGTGGAAGCTCAAAATTGTCTGTAACTCCAGTTCTATGGGAACCAATGTCCTCTTCTGGTCTCTGTGGACAATGCACTCATGTTGTGAATATAAACACACACAGACAAAACACTCATATACATAAAATAACATTATGAAATCTTTTTTTTCTTTTTATTTATTTATTTATTTTTTTAATTAAAAGAAGCTGAGATGGTGTCCCTGTAGCTCCAGCTGTCCTGGAACTCATTATGTAGACTAGGCTGGCCTTGAACTCACAGAAATTCGCCTGCCTCTGCCTCCCAAGTGCTGGGATTAAAGGCATGCACCACCACACCTGCCCTTATATTCTTGAATATTT
>NW_008331140.1:1219687-1220214 GCF_000622305.1 Nannospalax galili
CATCCTTTGTATCCCTCTGACTCAATTAGTATAGATCTCAAGGTATGTCTGTTAAACATCCAAGAAGGTTAGTTCCACCATTCTGGCATTTTTAATTACAGTGTGTCCTGCAGATAAATCTTGGGTAATGACCAGTTGGTCTCAAATAAACCTTATCTAGAGATATATTTCTTGATCTGTTATGTATAATTTGTCAGTAGATTGTAGGAATAATATGGTTCCCTCTGGTTTTTGTGACTAGCTAGGCATTGTTTCTCTCTTGTATCATCTCACCCCTCTATCATGGTGTTCCCGCTTAAGGTGCCCCCACTTCCCCCCTTTCTTCCTTACTAATACCCTTGCTCCTATGATCCTACCTCTGTTGAGCTTCTTCTTTCTCCTTATCCCTAGGGTTCTTCATATACCCTTCCCTCCCCCTCCCTTAAACTTACCCAATTTTTATCCATATCTCCCTTATTAAGGCCTGTTTCCTACTGTTCTCTTTCAGATTCTTTCTTTACGTTTACCTCCCTGGTTCCTTACCCTTG
>NW_008331140.1:1224904-1245593 GCF_000622305.1 Nannospalax galili
TTTACTTTTTGGGTATGAAGAGCTGGTTCGTCTAAGCTTCTGGTTCTCTCTTTTGCTTTTATATTTTCGTGGCCGGATTGATTTTGTTTTCAGGATTTCCGTGGTTGCCCAATTCCAATATGGGTCAGAAGTTTTCAGACTTTCTCCTTAGGTCTGGAATCTTCTAAGAATGATTTTGGCCTCAGGAACTTGGATGTTGGACTGACCTGAGACCCTGGCAGTGGCCGCACCATGCAGGGATGCAAAGGCAGATGGTGTGGGAAGAAGCCCCAAGATTTCCCAGGGAGTGGATTGAGTAGCTGGGTTGTACTGGATGCAAAGGATCAGGGAGAGGAAAGGTAAGCCTTGGAGCCCCAGAAAGAGGCTCTCAGCCCCAGCAAGAGGCTGGCAGGTGTTGCAGGACCAGGGAAGTAGAGCGAGGTGAGGGCTGGGCCAGGTCCAGAAGCAGTGCTCCTGGGGCCCAAGAAAGGCACTAAGTTGGTCTGGGTGAGAAGGATCAGGAAGCAGTATTGGTTCCCCAGGTGTCTGGGGCCTCAAGACTAGGAATGGCTCAGGTTCCAAACTGGGAGTAGCGAACAGTGGGGGTGATGGAAGGGTGAATGTCAAAATCTTTTTAATATGTAAAATAGTGAAAGAATACCTTTATTTTCTGTATTATTCACCATGTGTCATACTTGAATTTAACTTCCAGTATTTACATCTTCTCCATATTTGTTTTTACATCTAGAGAAAGAATTAGAAAGTGCACAGGGCAGTCAAATCTTGGCTGCCACTATTTTTGTAAATAAGGTTATAACTGAAACACAGCCACATTACTGTATTCATGCATTATCACTGACTGATTTTGAGTACGACAGTCCACAAACATTAAAACATTTAATGTCTTACTGCTTCGTACCTAGACAGGTATTAGCAGGGTTGGATGCCATAGAAGATGATTACTTCAATCCTAACTGGTTTGGAGCTCAACTCCTGCTTGCCTAGTACTACTAGAAAGGGAACAATCACAGTAATCTCTTCTTAAGATTTAAAATACTATATAAACGCTTAAGGTATTAGGACTTCTTAAAGGCCTGGTAAGGAAAAGCTGCTTGATTCTGGCCAAAAATGGAAACTGAACTCTACTTGTGGCCCTGGGTAGAGTCATGTCATTCTAAACTCCCCAAAAGATTACATACTATTGTCTCCTTCCATAGAGCTAATCCAGCTTGGCCTGTCTATCATCCCTCCAAGAAAGTTAATTCACCTGAAGACATGCTAGGATGCGAAAAGAAATTATCCCCTTGATGGTATAATGTACTTATCCTCAGAAACCCCTCCCTTTAAGTAATGTGTGCAGAACTTCAATGCTAAGCGTCCTGGCTTTTCCATGTTCTAATTCAAAATGTGTAACTTTTCCTTCTTTTCTAAAAAAAATGATTTATTTTTATTTTATGTGTTGAGTGTTTTCCTGCATTTATATATGTGTGCCATGTGACTACCTGGTACTTGCAGAGCTGAGAAAAGGTTGTCAGATCCCCTGCAACTGAAGATATTGCAATTGTGAGCCAATATGTGGGTGTTGGGAATAGAACACTGGTCCTCTGCAGAAGCAGCACAGACTAAAGTGCAGAGCTATCTCGCCATCTTCCCCCTTTATTCTTTCTCTTATTGGAATGCCAGCAAAATCCTAAGCATGCCTGCCTTGACACCTTGGATAGTTTCATCATTTCCTCTGAAGTTTCTCCCTCCATCGCCTTAATGTAGCTTCTTGTCAGACTTCCATTGCTGAGCCTGTCTGGCTCCTTAGAACCTAACTTAAAAATATGGCTGTTTCTGGGGCTGGAGAGATGGCTTAATGGTCAAGAGCATTGACTGCTCTTGCAGAGGACCCGGGTTCGATTCCCAGCTGCTACGAACCATCCTTAACTCCAGTTCCAGGGCAATCTAAAGCTCTCTTTTGAGCTCCGTGGCATGGTCAAAAGAAGAAAATACAAATTTAGTCAATCAACAAAATAACCAATCAAGCTCTGTGTAACATTTGGTGATTGTCTTGTTAAACCATGACCAATTTCATGTTATTAGCATCATTTCACTGAATGTAGCATTAATAGATCATATATCTGCATATAGTGTTGTTCTTATACAGATAAAAATGTTTAAATTAATTCAAAGGACTAGACAACAAGAAATTGCAAAATAATTAAGAAATGTTTTATGACTACTTTCCTAAATAAAGAAATGTGCTACACTGTACTGTTTTTAAAATAATTTATTTGTTTGAGTTAACATAACTTGCTTTAATTTAAAATCTGAGTTTATTCTATTAAAAAAAAACATCTATTTGGGGGAGGGAAGCTATTACCAACTATTTCTGGAAAATAGTAGTTTAAATAAATCACTTGGGAATGACTATTTTTACTTTCTTTTTTTAAACTTAAACCTTTATTGAGAATTTCATACATGCAAATAAGGTGCTGTGATCAAATCCACACCCACTCTCTCCCCTCCAACACTTCCCATATTTCCCCATCACTTTTTTTCTGACAACTTCATGTACTCCCTTCCTTCCTTCCCCCCTCCCTCCCCCCACTCTCTCTCTCTGTCTCTCTTTCTTTCTTTTGTTGATGGGGCTTTTCCTACTCTAACATTCCCCCTCTGAAGAGGTAACCCTAAAATCTTTTAAGGATATTGTAAGAGTGCCCAAATACTTTGTCATTTTTGGCCATTGGAACAGAGTATGTTGCTAAGAGGCCCAAGGACATTTTGACTTTTAGACAAGAAACTGGCTACTTTTCTTTGGGATCTTTTTTACCCTAACTCCTAACCAATTCCTACCTCCTATTCTTATTACACCATCCTCTGCTATTATCTGTAGGGAGAAAGGAAGGTCCTTGTATGGTGAATAGGGGATGTGAAGGAGAAGTAAAGGCAAGAGTAGTTAGCATTACAAGTTCTAGATGGAAGGAACCAGAAAAAAGTCAGAACAGGGCAAATTTCAAATGTTCATATCAGTGTCCATTAGGATTTCTTGATAAGAGCTTCCAAAAGCATCCCTCTATTGGTTTCCTCCTCATTTTTCTCTTATCTGCCAAGGCTGGACTTTAGAGTGATGGATTCAGGATTTGCTTTCAGGTATTTTGATAGATGTTGGAGTGGTTACAGTCTGTTTCAGTTCCCCCTCAAAGGCTTCTAGACAGAGGGAGAAAACAAATTTATCCATCATTTTAGAATAATAGCTGATTGTCTCCCTTAGCTACCGGTGGGCACTACAGTGTAACAGACTGAGATTTGAAGTCTTACATCTGAGCAGCACTTTCTGATTAGGAACAAAATCATCAATGAGAAATAAACTTAAGCCACATGTTTGGGAAGTGTAATCCCTTGTGTCACGCCATCTCCAATGGAGCCCACGTGAGATCCTCCGTGGGTTGAGGCTGGAACTTCAAGGAAGGTTGCCTCTTGGAGTTGGTTGTGTTGAGAAACATGCAGTGTACTTGGCATGCTTTACTTGCTATTATTTTTCTAACTGTCACTCTATCTTGGGCTTTCTGGAAAGCACCTGGTGTCCTTGGCACCGCTATCACCACCTATATTAAGATAAAATAGTTATGTTTATAAGTCCCATACTTAAAAGGATTTCATGAGAGCTACAGGTTTAGAATAGGATATTGATGTAACTTGGGGTTTGGAACATATAAATAAATAAGGAAAAATAAAAGATAGATAATATAACAACATTGTTGTGCATCACCTAGAATTCAAATAGAAACATTAATAATTACAGAGCTAGTATTGAAAGTACAAATAGTGGTTTGAGGTCAGCTCACCGGGTAACCACAAAACATAAAGGTCTCTAATGTGACTCACCAAGATGAAAAACAGAAACTTTCTGTTTAGTGCTAGTTAATGTTTGACAATGTATTGTTCACCTGTGTTTCACTTTTGTCTCTGGAATCAGAACTCTTAAGAAAAATGATTAAACCACAAAACAATGGCTTATTGATGTAATTATGTAACTTTGTATATTATAATCTGAGCTCTGCAGCTGCAAAATTACACTCAGACTTTCATCAAGCTCCTTGTCATCTGTTAGTCACTAGCCGACTCCTTGTCCACCCTCTCGACGACCCTGTTCCCATCGGACTGAACTGCCCCGGTCTGGGCTGGTCCGTTGCACCCTTGAACTCTTAAATATACCAATGACTTCTCTCTTTGGTTATATTCTCCTTTTGGGTGTTTAAGAACATACGGTTGACCCAAATAAACCAATTTATTTTTACACTTAAAGTCATTTGAGGATCTGTTCAATTCTCACAAAAGATGGAAAATTGATTTGTTAATACTATGATGTCTCATAATTATTAAAAAAAGAAAATGAGAATGTAAAAGATGTTTAAAGGATATGGGAATGGAGATAGTTTCTGAAATAGAAAAAATGAGAAAGCCTTAGCAAGTGATGAAAGTCTGTGTAGGTTTATAAGGATATATAAAGGATGAAACAAAAATAATATATACATAATCTTAAAATTTCTAAGGTCATAGTTTAGTCAACTCATTTAAGAAACAAAATATATATCTAGTCAAGGTTTATCTGGAATATTTGTTTTTTTACCCAAGCTTTGTCTACATAGCACATGATAATTAAAAGTACTTGACTGGTAGAACTAACCTTATTGGATGTTTAGCAGCTGTACTTTGAGGCCTGTACTAATCTGGTCAGAGGGACTTAAAGGACAGACTTTTCCCCTCGTCCTCCAAAGTCAACTAAGTTCCAGGGGACTACGGAACATCTCTCAAAATGTCCTGTAACTGTGCTGAGTCACCTGTCCTCTTGTTCAGGGAAGCCATGGAGACACCACCAAATGGACTTAACCCGGCGTCCAGTCTACAAAGAAGAGGGTAAACTCAGAGGAATCATCTCCTCCATGCTTCCAAGTGAAGCCAGACATGATCGAGTAGGGCCTTTGACTTATCGTCACATAGATGGAACTGGTAAATGAAAGGAATCGGGCTCCTCTCAAGCTTATTTTTACTTTCTTACAAAAGACATTAAATGTCTACATTTTTCCCTTACTCTCTTTCAGAAATAAAGCCTGACAAGGATCATTGGGGCACACAAAGCTAGGTGAGGCAGGCAAAAAGATTCCAGTGTGTTAATAAACAGAGCCAAAGAGCCACAGCTTTAAGAAGCACAGAGAAAACTGGCCACTTTCACTTTCACAATGTACTGTTTGTTTGCATAAAGGTAGGTTAAGCAGGGGTTGAAGGGGTAACTAACTCACTCAACTTTCTGTTCACTTTTCCAACTGTCATTTCCCCACTTAATGATGGGATTGATTCTAAAACTGGTAACACACATTCAAATTAAGGTATAAATATTACATCAAAATGCATTATCAGACTATGAAATGAATTTTATCTTACCTATTGGCAAACAAGTATTTGAGCTCAAGATGTCAGTACAAGCAAAACTGATACATGTTTAAAGAAGTCAAGGTGGAGCAGTATCATTTAAGTGGGTCTACTGTGCATACTGCACCAAGTTACTGAGAAATATCAATCAGAAGTCAGTATTCTAGTAATGAATGGTGGTTTCAATTTAAAATATTACAAGTACAACCCAAACATCAGCTCAGTAATAAACAGAGCTGTCATCTTTAGATATGCACACGCTCCCTGAGGACTGGATTATTTAAGCACACACGTATATTTCCTGTAATAAGATGGATTTGCTTATATCTTTAGGCCCACATAAATAAGTCCAGACAACATAAGAAAAGTCCAAATTGCTAAATATGTTTCTCATACAAATACCCCTTAATACAAGCAGGGCTTTTTCCCTCTCAATAAAAATACAAAGTTTTCTAACCTAAGGAATTATTGAAGCAGATTATATGAGATACATAGAAAAAGTTTTGCTCTAATTATACAGAATTCAATTCTTTTTAAAATGAGAATCTCATTGAGTCTCTTATGTCACTTTTGCTCTCTATGCCTTAGTTTTATTACTAGACATAGACATCTTTAACCTTAAGATGAACTGTAAGTTGAATAAGCATTTATTATTTCTATAATAAATTAAACTGTAATAAATGATAATAAATTATTTTGAACTGTCCAAACCCAGTATTTTTATGTGTATTTCATATGTGACTATTGTATTTGCATTATTTACATTCCTCTCAGCTCCTTCAACTACTCCCATGACTCCCTACTCATTCCAAATTACTCGTCTTTTTCTTTGATTGAGAGTGTAATATGTACACATATTTATAAATACAAATATATATATAAATGCCGAGTCCATTAGTGGTGCTCCTGTGTACCTGTGTTTAGGGTTGCCCAATTGGGATTAGATAGACCCTCAGGGGAGATAGTTCCAGGGGAAAACTGATTCTCTCTCCATCTGTATCCATTGATTTTCCTTTGCTCTTCATCTTGAGGTGGGATCTTGTTAAATTTCCCCCATTCGCAACGGCATGTCAATGGGTTTTGCCATTCAGATCTTGTTAGACTACCATACTGTGAAGATTTCATTGCTGTAGCTTCCCTATTACCTTCTATGTCTAGAATGCATTAACTAGCAGGAGGTGTTTTGTCCTTCTGCCTTTACAGTCTTTCCATCACCTCTTCCACTCTTTTCCCTGTGCTTTATGTGTAGGGCTTCTAGTGTGGATGTATCCCTTACAGCTGGGCATATCACAGTCACTTCTCTGTGTGAACTCTGTAATAGTCTCCATCTATTGCAGAATGAATCTTTGGCGAATAGTGAAACACTAGTCTATAACTATAAGGATATATATTTAAAATATAATAATAAATTATTTTAGTCCAGTGAAGTAATAGAAGTAGGTACTTCTCTAGGGTCTATGACCTCTTTTGTCATGTGTTTACAGTACCATGGATGAATTCCTTCCCATTGAATGAACTGAATTTCAATTAGACAGATGTTGATTACCTTGATGATAAAAGTGCCACTTCTATACCAATAAAGATGATTTGCCAATAGAGATAATTTGCTGGGCTGGCTCATTGTCATTTTCATTAGCTTTACAACAGGTCATTGTTTGTTTTTTCTCCCTCAGGAGCTTGCATGTTATCTAATAATACTATGAGAGAAAAATCAGTATTTTTGCACATTGAAGTCAATTGACCTTACGCTCATAAGAGCAAAATCTGAGAAACAATTTATGTTAAGTATCTTTCTTTTAAATTCATCATAAATAATACCCAAAAAAGATGTTTTAAAAACGTATGTCCTTGAGGTTTAAAAGAAGGTAGCAAATTCAGTTCCATAATATACATAAGCAGCAAGAAAGCTTACGGTCTTCAACTCTTGAAAAAGTGGAACATTTATTTACTATGTTACTGGGTATATAATCAAAATCATTCTTTTTCTTTCACAAACTTGGAAAAAGTAACATTTTCTTTTTGCAAGCAACACCTAAGAAGTAAAGAAAAATTTAGATCCATATTTTATTTCTTCATTATTTTTGAGACAGAGTCCCTGACTGATCTGAAACTTGCTATATAGATCAAGTTTACATTGAACTCACAGAGATACAGTTGCCTCTGTCTCTGGAAAGCCAAGATAAAAAGCTTGGCTCTGGCCCACCATTCCCAGCTAACATATTCTCTACATCCACACTCCCCCCACCCCTTTTCTTTGAGACTAGGTCTCTGTATATGTAGCCCAGGCTACCCTTGAATACTTTTTATAAACTATTTTTTTACTGTATTTAAATTATGTGCATGTGTGTATCTGTGTAAGGGCTTGCGCTAGTGCCCTTACAGGCAAGAAGACCTCTGGATCCCCTGGAGCTGGAATTACAGGCACTTGTGAGCTGTCTGGTATGGGCGCTGAGAATCAAACTCTTGTCCTCTGGAAAAAGAGGAAGCACTGTTAACCACTGAACTGTCTCTCCAGACTTTTGTTTAAAAAAATTAGGAAAGATTGAATAGTGAATCCTTCTAAATGTTGCATTCAAATAATGGCTTTCATGAGATGCAATTTTGGGATTTTTCTGTGTGCCTTTTGAATTTTGTGTTTTTATTGTACAGAAAAAGCACTTTACATCTTTTTAAATTGAATGGTATCTCTGTAATCTAGTCTCCTTTATGCTATAAAATTTTCTTTCATTAGATGAATTAGTAGTACAGTTAGTTTAGATGCCTTTTGACTTGAAAGCAGTATGAATGAAATAACTCCATCAAGCCTCTGAGAGTTTTGTAACTCAATATATGCAGTTTCTTCTCAATTTCCTCTTCCTGTTCCTAAATCATTCAGGTAGTTCTGAAAGACTATGAATCCCGCTCAGGGAAGTGGCACTCCATAATATGGACCTATATCAACAGACTGTGTGCTCTCCCAATGATGAGGGGGACAGGTAGGGATGGGATTTCTGTGCCTTGGCAAGAAGAGGCCAGAAGGGCAATTAAGCAGACAGGAAGAGGAGAGGGTTATGGGGAAAGAAGGAAGCCACTTGTTTCCGTACCACACTAGCTTTGTCTCTCCTCAGTTATCGCAGTTGAAGACACGATCGTAATCTATTTTATTTTTAAGAATGGTTGTGGTTTATAAATATTACACCAAATCCTGAAAAATAAAAATAATAATCAGCTTTTTCCAGACAATACTGATGAATTAGAGCATATCATTATCTATGGAAACTTGACAATAATTATGTACATACTGTCAAAAAGTTGAAAAATGGATTCCTACAAAACATTTAATAACATATGTTTCTTGAACCTACTTGAGATGAGTAGCATAAAGGGAAATGATCATCACAGCTTTGAAGAATAAATTTTCCAACTTAAACATAAAATATATTAGTGATCACAATATAAATAATATAATGCTGAAAACTATATATGCCTCATTTAAATATTATATTTCTGTCTTGGCTAATACTGTACATGAGAATAACCAAATGTGAGAAAAAAATCTGCATCATGAAGAAAACCAGAAGTCTCATTAAAATGATGTACAGTGCTGATATAGAATGATGAAAAGTAACATAACCTTTGCCAAAATTAATAAACTTGATCAAATTTCCTTTTAGTTTCCATGATAATAAATTGAACGCATCTAAGATTCAGAAGTAGCTATAAACTTTTGTGCCATCTTTTTAGTAACTCAGAGGATTGTGTTTTATAGCTAATATATTGCAGAGATTTGGACAATTGTTAAGAATGAATGCATACCAAAAGAAAGAATATTGAAAATAGCTATCATGAAAAGCAATACTGTTTCTATATTTTAATATGGGTTTCACTTATTTTTTCAATAAACATTGAGTAAAAGCATAATAGAATTCAAGACTGTATGCTAGATCATATTATATATGAGCAACGAAATAAAATCTTTGAGTAACACTACTGTGTGACTTTTCCAGAATTCATGTACAAATGCTTATTCACACTAGAAAGGGCTTTGATGACAACTGAAAGAAACAGCTTCACCCAAGTATAGATTAAAGAACCAGTGAGATTATTGTGGTTACTTAGAGGAGTTTGGTTGATGGGTTACTTACAGGAGCATGGGTAACAGAAATTCAGATACATTACTCAAATGTCCATGCCAGCATGGTTGAAAATTTACAGTAGCTGTGTCACTGGAATTTCTCACCCAACCTGAAGACAGGTTCACTGAAACATCTTCACCACAGTAATTGTATACTGCTTATATATATCCTTGAGGAAGGGCTTCTTGAGCCTTGTTATTTTCTGAGATTCCTAAACCTTGTATATTTCTTTAGCTTAAGAGTTTCTCTCCTCATATCCCTTCAATGGATGGAATGCTTCTAATAGTGGGAAATAGTGATTGAATTTTTTTTTTTTGGTCTTTTTGAGACAGGGTCTCCCTGTAGCCCCAGCTGTCCTGGAACTCACTATGTAGACCAGGCTGGCCTTGAACTCACAGAGATCCACCTGCCTCTGCCTCCCAAGTGCTGGGATTAAAGGCATGTACCACCATGCCTAGCCATGATTGAACATTTTTAACTAGTATGTTTATGATCATTCTCAGTCATATAATTGATTATCTGGCAAGGCATTATACTTACTGTGCTGCCAATCTCCAAAGCAACTTTTCAGAGAGTCAGATGAATGATCCGAGTGCTTATACGATGCTTCTCAGTCCCTTAAGTAACTCCCTTTCTTCTGGGCTTACCAGCTATTTAAGAACAAGAATCTTGATCTTTCTCACCTGTCAATTCATTCACAAAGTTTTATTTTTTTCTTGAGCTCGAATACTGAAACAGTTCCAGGCTTAGTAATATATGTGTGTGTGTATATGTGTGTGTGTGTGTGTGTGTGTGTGTGTTTATACATACTACAAATAAGGAAATAAATAAATGTAAGTGCCAACTTTAAAAGAAAAAGAAAAAGATGTTTGCTACATTTTAACATCTATGACTGTTGGTGTCACGCTTTCAATTAAAAAGGATGCCTCCCCCAACAAAGAGAAGTGGATGGAGGTAGCGAGACAGGCTCACTGTTGTGGATCGTGGTGAAGCCAGACTGGAGCCGAAGCCAGACTGGAGCCGAAGCCAGAGCGAGAGCCAGGACCAAGCAGAATGTGCAGGTGGTGCAGGTCCAGTGCCCTCTTGCCCAAGGCTGCATGACCATGGCTATTATGTTCCTTCCTCAGGAGGAGAAGCTGAGCCAGGGCAAGATCGTGTTGGGCACCAAGGCCATCATCCAGGGACTAGAGACCCTGCGCAGGGAGAATCGTGCTTTCCTGGCTCCCTTGGCTTCTCATGAGGCTGGCAAGGCCGAGCTGGGCTCACAGGAACTCTGCCTCCTCCTGCACCATTCCCTAGAGGCCATTGATCTGAGCCTTGGGGAGGCCTAGGTGATCCTAGCACTGTCAAGCTACCTGGGGGCTGTGTAGTCAGAGAAGCAGAAGCTACCTGCTCAGGTGCGGCTGCTGGCACAGGAAAACCAGTGGTTGTATGAGGAGCTGCGAGGGACACAGAAGAAGCTGCAGCACAGCGGAGAGGCAGTGTCTCAGCTGGAAGAAGAGAAGCAGAACCTGCTGTTCATGAGCCAGATCTGCAAACTGGATAAGGATGCCTCCCCCAACGAGGAGAAGAGTGATGTCCCCAAAGACTCCCTGAATGACCTGTGTCCCAATGAGGATAAGCAGAGCTCAGCCCCCAGCCCCGGACCAGGGGATGTGGCTGCCCAATACAGGGGCTATGAAATCCCAGCAAGACTCCACACCCTGCACAATCTGGGATTCAGTTTGCTTCACAATGCCGCTATGAGGTGACCGTACCCCTCTGCAAGCAGGCATTACAGGATTTGGAGAAGACATCAGGCCATGAACATCCTGATGTGGCCAGCATGCTGAACATCCTGGCACTGGTCTATCAGGACCAGAACAAGTACAAGGATGCTGTCCATCTGTTCAACGATGCCTTGACCATCCGGGAGAAGACACTGGGCAAGAACCATCCAGCTGTGGCTGCAACACTGAACAAGCTCGCTGTTCTGTATGGCAAGCCCAGCAAGTACAAGGAGGCTGAGCCATTGTGAAAGGAAACGCTGGAGATCCGGGAGAAACTCCTGGGTAAGTTTCACCCAGATGTGGCCAAGTAGCTCAGCAACCTTGTTTTCTGTGCCAGAATCAGGGCAAAGCTGAGGAAATGGAGTACTACTAACGGCGGGCACTGGAGATCTATGCCATGCGCCTTGGGCCAGACGACCCCAATGTGGCCAAGACCAAGAACAACCTGGCTTCCTGCTACATGAAACAGGGCAAGTACCAAGATGCAGAGACCCTGTACTAGGAGATCCTTACCGTAGGTGCTCAGAAGGAAGAGTTTGGCTCTGTCAATGGGGACAAAAAGCACATATGGATGCATGCCGAGGAAGGACAGGAGAGAAAGGATAAGTGCCAGGACAACACGCCCTGTGGGGAATACCGAAGCTGGTACAAAGTCTGTAGACAGTCCCACAGTCAACACCACTCTTCGCACTTTGCTAGGGCAATCCAGAAGCTGTGCACTCAATGGAAGATTGTGCCTGCCAGCCACAGACGGCAAGAGGGTCCTGGATCCTGCCAGCCAGACCAAGATGGTGAAACTACTGAAACATGGTAGGGGTGGATGAGGAGCCGAGATATGGCTGGGGGTCCTGGGCCTCAGCCTGAGTCTGACTTGGAGATATCAGGAACCTAGAGCTGAGTGGAGTGGAGATGGCAGTGGCTTCTTGCAGCGAAGCAGCTCTTTTGGGAAGTTCCGGGATGCCTTGAGATGAAGCAGTGAGATGCTATTGAGGGAACTACAGGGGGTGGTCCACAAGAGCTCCCTAATCCCAGGATGAAGAGGTCCAGCTCTCCTAACTTTCTCAACAAGGGTGTAGAAGAACCAGTCCAGCCTGGAGGCACAGGTCTCTCCGATAGCCACACCTTGAGTTCCAGTTCCGTGGACCTCTTTCGAAGAAGCTCCCTCCTGGGCTAAAGCTGAAGGGGCATCCAGTCGCCAGAGCCTCAGTCCAACACAGTCCCCTCCCCTCCCCCCAGCCCTGTGCATGGGCCTACTGCTTGTCCATCTGTCCCTCCCAAGGACCTCCGTATTTTTGTTCAATCTCAGGGTATCCTTCTCCCTTGTCATCTCAGCCTGGGCCCTGGAGGCCTGGCCTGTCAGCTCCAGATCTACACCTTATTTATTCCTTACAGCAGAGACCTCCCTTCCTTATGTTGAGGGCTAGTGGGAGTGGCTGCCTGGAGTCTCCAAAGATTGGTGGCCTGCCTACCCAGCCCTCAAAGCCAAGAACACTAAGTACTTGCCATCCCTCAGTACCTTCCCAGACGCTGCTTCTGTATGTAGAAAAATAAGTTATTGGCCGTGTCTTCCCCTTCCCCTGCCTCGCCCTTCTCCAGTGGTAACGCCCAGGCCTTAATCACTCCCATTCTGTGTGGTGGTATCTCCCAAGCTCTACATTCTCGGAGTGGCACCCCCTCAAAGGGTTTCCTGGACCTCCTTGCACTTCAGGCCTCTGAGGGATCTGCCCTACTCCGTGTTGTCCTTGCCAGGTCTCCCATATCGCTGGACCCTGCATAGTGTCCCAGTCTTATGCACTGTCCCTCCCTCCTCATCTTGTCCAGGCATGGCCTGACCCTGCCTAGGGACCACCCATTGAGCCATTCTGTCTCCTGTTCCCAGTTCTGATGCGCCCCCCACCGAGGTAGGAGGTGCTACCCCATTTATGGGGTGAGGCGGTCGCTCTATTTTCAGATGTTGCTGTAGAAATAAAGACGGCTTGAATCTGAATCTATCTATCGATCGATCGAATGATCGATAGATGATAGATAGAGATAGATCCCCCCAAAATGAAAATTTACAATTTAGAAATAAAAAAATTAAAGTCCTTGCGGCAAATTAAAAGGCAGGGGATATAATGAGAATAAACATGTGATTATGAAACTAAGCAATGGTAAATAGGTGTTAAAAATGGTAATTGTTGTAATAGGATGGAAAAGGAAGCCGCAGTCTAAAGCCTGAGAGCAGACTTATTATTTGTTTAGTAGAAAAATTTGATGTAGAAACCCACATCATTCCAGCCTTTAAGACCAAAGAATAAGTGACAGAGAAGATGAGGTAGAGAAGGGCAAATCATAGGTCCCATTTTTACCAGCAATGCATTGCTGCCACTCGTCACTGCTGTTCATAGAAATAAGACAACAGAAAGTGTCAACCACAATGATGATGCCTGACTTAACAAGGAAAAACAGAAGATAGTTAAGTAATTAAGTTGCATTAAAAGTATAGTCCAAATAAAACATATTTATTATTTACTTAAAATGCAAATTTTGCTGGGGGTGGTGACACAGGCCTTTAATCCCAGCATTCCAGAAGCAGATTCAGGCATATCTCTGTGAGAAAAAGGCCAGCCTGGCTTATATAGCGAATTCCAGGCCAGCTGAGGCTACAGGAAGACCCTGCCTCAAAATAAAAGAAAATAAACAAATAAAATAAAATAATAGAAGAAAAAATAAAATAAAAAGTCAATTGCAAATTCAGTGAGAAGGTATTTACTTTATCTGGCAACCAAGGGTTTCAAGCATGTGAATGGGGTGTTCCTGATGAAATACTTCTTTGCCGTGGTACACATGTAGTCAATACTAAAGGAGAGGTGGGTTTTATGTGAGCATTTTGGTCACTGTACATAGGAAACATGGAAAGACAGAGCTTCTTAAGCTGTATTATCGTCTCTCTCAATTTTAGGTTTCAAAACTGTACAAAATTTTAATATTCTCTGCGTGTTATCTATAAGGATACCAGCTGTGCTTAATTTGCAATTGGAGTAAGGAATTTTCCAGTTTTATTTGGCATTTTCAGTTTGAACTACAAGATATAACTGTCTATATTGATCACATTTGCTGAATTAATGTCCAATTACTACTTTGTTTGTAGAGTCTGACTGAAGTACATGGAGTATGTTTGATAATTATGATATGTTGCCACACTCTGGATCGTTAAGAATAACTTCTAATGCATTTTATTTCAACAAATGTTACTGACTGTTAAATGCTTTATTTGGCATCTGTTAGTAAAATGTTGATACATTTCCCATTTGTGTCTTGTTCACTTTTTAGAAAGTATAATGTTTTAATAGATTAATCATAAAAGGTGTATACTAAAAGAATTATTATTTATGAGAAAATGAAGTCAGATTTATGTACTAGTTATTTCTCTTTCAGGGGATTTGGCTTTTCTTCGTTTTGCTTTTTAGGACAAAGTCTGTAGCTGAGGTTAGACTGATTTTCCTATGCAGCCAGGATATCTTGGAACTTCTGATGCTCTTGTCTCTACCTCCCAAGTGCTGGGATTGCAAGCATGAATGCACCACCATCCCTGGTTAATGTGGTGCTGCTGAGATCAAACTCAGGGCTTCTGCCATTCGGGCAAGCACTCTAGAAACAGGGCCATATCCCCACACCTTACTTCTAGTTCTGAGAAAGTCAGATTCAGCCTTCTGTGGGGATGGTAATGGCATCAGGAAACCTAGCATGGCGTTCTATAGGGTCTCCTGCTATTTTTCACTTGATGGCTCATCCTCTGGGAAACTTTTTGCTTTTTAGACCAAAACCAGGGAATAGCTCTCTGTATGTTCATTATTACTGAGCCTCCCTTCATTACTAACTGTATCAATGTCTTGCATTTTGTTGTACTATTCAGAGTTTTTAATGTTTTTGGATTGTGTGTACATAAGTATTTAAAAATTGGTTATTTTATTTACTATATGTTTATGATAGTATGATATTGGGGGGGCACATATAAGTGAATTCACACATGTGGAAGTCAGACTCAACTTTGTAGAGTTGGTACATCCCTTCCATCTTTATGTGGGCTCTAGGGATCAAACATGGGTCATTATATTTGCAAAGCAAGAGTCTTTACTTGCTGTGCCATCTCACTGCCCAAAATTGCTTTTGTGTTGTTGTTAATTTTGGTGGTTTTGGTTGTTTGTTTGTTTGAGACATGGTCTCCCTATAGTCTTGGTTGACCTGGAACTCACTATGTAAACCATGTTGCCCTTGATCTCAGATATCCACCTGCCTCTGCCTCCCAAGTGCTGGGACTAAAGGAGTGTTTTACCTCACCAGGCTTTTGGTTTATGCTTTGTTTCTTGGTTCAGTGAGCTAAATTACTTAAATCAGTCATATGTAATTAAAAAATGAACTCAAATTTTAAACCATCATGTTCATATTAAAGCTTCCTCTATCTGCTATGTTTGTGTTAGAGGAAAGTGGTAAATGATTGCATTACAGGTACAAACTCAACCTTTCTATATTTTTAATTTATTGCAATGAGCTAAAAGCTAAGTGAAATTTTTCATTACAAATGACTAAAATAGTTTAGAAACACTTCTCTTTTTAAAAAAGTATAAAAAAGGATCTGTCTACAAGAATAAATACTTTTTTGAGCATCTAAAAATTTGCAATATTTCTTAAAAATCACCACTTAAAATATATGATACAAATATTTTTCACTGTACAAGGAGCAAAGACTGTCTCCATTAATAATACAAAATTCATTTCACTGGTAAATAATTAAGAATTTAGGAAAATTAACATTTAATCCTTCTGAATTTAAAATTTATATATCTCTTTATTGTACAAATTTGTTTCAATATTGTCCTTTATGGAAGAATTAAATTAATGGACTCAAGATAAATTAAAGTAAGAAATTGTAACAATGTTTGGCAGATGAAAGATTTCAATTATGTAAAAGTAATTCTAAACAAAACAATTTTTATGAAAAAAATTATGATGTAATTTTTACAGACTATAGCTACAGCTTTTTAGTTCTTATTTAGAATTTCTGTTAATCAAATCACCACAAAAGAACAGACAAAGCAAATCAATGTAAAATTAGATTTGTTTTATATATATGATAAATGATTGATATTAAAACATACAATTTTAAATAGCAATAATGAATACTGAAATAAAACATAACTCATTCTAAAATGTAGGAAAGAGAAGTTATGGTATTTCATAGAATAATATCCCCAAATTGCCAGCAAATGGATTAAAGGATGATTAACCCCACTGTGAAAATTCAGATTAGAATCCTACTGATATTGATCAATTATCCAAATGGCTAAAATGAAACAGGTAGCGTGTGTTGATAAAGATGCAAAGATACTGAGTCTTTCATTCACTACTGGCTTCACCAGCAACATGTCAAAACCACTGAAATAATTTGCAGAGTTTATTAAATTTGTGGATTTAGTAAATTAGTTAACAAACAACCTTTCATCCAAGAATACCATTTCTCAGTTTGATCCAATATAGATGCGTGCTTATGTGTATTAAATGTTATGTAGAAGAATTTTTATATCAATATTCCATACAATGGACAAAGATGGAAACAAATGACATGAAATTATTAACATACAAATGATAGCATAGCCACACATTAGGTCAATATACAGCAATGAAAATAAATTAGGTACTGGTATCTACAACAACATGGAAAAATCTAAGCGACATGACTTTTAGGAAATCAAAGTGTACACACTGAATAAGTTTGGATTTAAGCTTCTAAATTAGAAAAACAGAACGACTCTGAATAAGATCAAAATAGTCCTTACTTTGTGTGAGAGTACAGTGATTGAGAGGGGTTGAGAGGGAGGTTTCCCTGGAAATAAGTGTCTTGGAAATGTGTGTACTTTCACTACATAATCACTCATGAAACCACAGTAATTGTTACCTGTGAATTTTTTAAAATATATGTTCCAGTTCAATAAAAAATTGTAAAAACTGGAAAAGTTCATAAGGAAGACTGGAGTTAAATGAAGAGTGTCGTCTGAACATGACAGGATTGCTGTATGAATTCACACCACAGCAACAGCTGAAGAACAATCCAGTCAATATTCCAGCATGGAGGGAAAAAGGGCTCAAGAGCTTCCACCCCTAGTTTAGGAGTTATTAGCAGTTGATCACTTCTCAGATAGACAGAGTCAGATTTCTTTAAGGATATGGTCCCTGGTAGGTCAACCACTGCTCCAGTAGATAGACTCATACCCATGAGTATATGGACAGCACAAATTAGACTTCCTGTGTCATTAAATAAATGAATAACTAAAAAATAAATGAGGCCATGAATTTGGGAGAGGGTGTATAGGTAGGATTTGAATTTGAGAGGAGTCAGGGGGATAGGTGGGGAGTACATTTGATCACAATATATTTTATGCATGTAAGAGTTTCTCTAAGAACTAAAGTACTATATCTAGTAAAAAGGCTAAAAAGTGTAGTGTCCATGACATTTATGTCATACTCACATTAAGGTAACATTACTCAGTTGCCATTGTATGGACCAGGTCTCATAAACACAGGTCTCTTTATTACAGCCCTAACAAACAAACTTCCAGAAACATCCAGAAATATTATGAAGACATTTTCCTGCATTTTTTTCATACTTCCATTTTCTCCTTCTTAAGTACTATATGTGAAACTGTTCTAAGACCCAGGTGTTCTGATATATGGTTATGTTACAGGCTAGTAATCTTATAAATTACTTTTGATAATCATATACAATCCATCTGTTAGTAAGCTATTTTGCAAATCAAAAGATTTCTATGCTCTGCAAATGTGCACTCTTCTAAAAATTATTTATGTGGAACTGTGGCAGATGAGTCATGTTTGTACAGCCATTTTCTATTGAAAAAAGTTTTCAGAGACTAATGTAGAGAAGTTTCTTTTCTCTTATATAAAAACTATTACTGGCCTTGAGAAAGAGTTCATCAACAAGCAGTGGGTAGCAGATGCTGTTAAGATTTCTAGCCTAGATGAAGCCACTTCCTGGGATATAATTGCATTCTACTTGATACATAATTAGTACTTTTATATCTCCTTTTACTTTGTTTTGACAACTGAGAAGTTTAATGAGAGAATATTATTGAGGAACCCCATGCACTCAACCTTTCTTCACCCTTAAGAGTGGAGACTTGGAATTAATTGGTGTATAGTACCTGCTTTTACTTTATATATTTAAACTGAATTTACATTCTACTGACAGGAAAATCATATAAAAGAATAATGTAAGTCATATAATCACTTCTGTGCCAATGAAACTAATTGGACTTGAAGGATGTGAGCCATTGTAATTATGTATATATGTATATATGAATCCAACTTAGGATAAATGTAATGAATATCAAGATACATATGTGATATACACACATATAAATTTGGATACTGCTATTCCATAGTTCATCAAAATTATTTCTTAGATTAGAAACAAACCTGTATGTACTTTTTCACATGTAAATAGAAAACAATGATTTTTCATTAGAGCAAATTTCTTGGAATTCGAAACGAATACTGTGTTGATATGTTCCACCAATATCTAGCATGCAAAATTTCTAACATTTGTAGGACAGACTATGGTAAAATGATTAAATCCATCAAACTTTTATTTCTTTCCAGGGTCACAGAAATTTTGGAACATTAGCAATCCACAGTTATAAACTCCCACTAACACTTACTTGACTCTGTAACAACTGCATAAGCCACAGTCCCTTTGTTTACTTACCACCAGTTACACAGAACTCATTACTTTCCCAGGAATTTTACTTCTTTCTAGATAGCAGTAATTTTTAGAGATCTCTTCCATCTTTCAGTAGAAACTGCTAGTCAACTACCTATTATTTACTTGCTTCTTTTCTTAGCTTTACCATAATAACAGGAACAGTGCATGAGGAAATGGAGAAGTCCTGGCAAGAATCTTGAAAATTATTGTTTCCTTCTCAAGGACCCACCTCCTAACTCATTTTCAAGTTCCAAGAGATTGCAACATTCCTACTGATTTTGCTTAGAACCTGGGTTAGGGGTGCGGAATAAGCCTCACTGAGTTGCCTGCTCTCTCTAAAGTCCATATATCCAACGCTTTGCCCTCTCTCAGATGTCATGGAGGACACATGCAATTCCAACTCCCCTTACACTATTACCAAGGACCTGTATTGGAGTAGAGAGCAATGCCATAACATGAACCTTCTCCTCTTTGGTAATTTGAATGTGAAATGTCCCCCACAGGCTCATGTTTTCAGTGAATGGTCCACAGCTGCTAGTCTTATTTGGGAGTAGGGGAAGGATGTGTTTAGGCAGAACAGTCTATATGATATGAGTAGATCACTCGGGTCTTGCCTTCAAAGATTTCAGCCTGGCTCCTGATTCACAAGTCTGCCTGCTTCTTGGTCTCTTGAATGTGCAAAAGCTTCTGACACCTATTCCCACAACCAGGAACTGAATGGTTCCACCATACCTTCACTGCTGTTATATACTGATATGTCTGAAACTATGAACCAAAATAAACCTTTGTCAAATATTTCATAGTGATAGAAACATAACTAACACACTCACCAGTACATCCTAGACACTGCTGGGTGACAGAGTAGCAGTCATAATGAGGTAGAAACTGGGTCAGAGAAATTGAAAAACTCAAAATTCAAGGAAGAAAGAAGTGGCATAATCACATACCGGTCAATGTTCAAACCAAGAACACCCATTTCACTCCTCCATGGTACTTCATTTAACAAAGTGTAACTTCAGAAATTACAGTACTTAAAATTATGAACTGGAAACATTTGGACTGTCAGCTTTAAGCACAGTGTCTTTCTGAGCTTATGGCCTTCTGTGATAACTGTCATACTGCACCTTATATAAAAAATATGATCATCTCATGCCACAGGGCTAATGTTCTAGATAGTCCATTCTCTACTTTAATCCTAAAACTGAAATGGCATCCACTATCCCATGCCAGATTCTTTAACTGTAAAATCATGTGTGAGTTTTGGTAGATTCTAAATGGGAGCAATAGGTTAATAACAGTTTGGGAAAAATTAATTCTAAAGTATCAAGGGACATTTTACCAGTGGCTAACAGAAATCTACATAATGGTGATCTATCTTGTTTATTACTTATGATGCTAGGCCCTTTAAATACCATTTTATTGTTGACTAATAAAATCAAGATTGACTGTCATTTATAGTTTCTTAATTCTCCTCATAAAATTTATGCCATAATTTACAATTAACAAAATATGAGATACGTCCAACAAATGTTAAAAATAATGGTTTGATGTTCATCCACGCCATCTAGAACCAAACCCTAAGAGCATAATGAATTAAATTAAATCTTATTTGGTGTTTTCAAATGGCATAATTATATCAATAATTTTCTAATTAT
>NW_008331140.1:1245675-1262805 GCF_000622305.1 Nannospalax galili
TATACGTGATTTAAATGTTGCCAAATAAGTAATAGAACACCTGTCCAAAACAATAACTGCTGAAGAGTAACATATTCCATTAAGATAAAATATCTCACTTTTCCAAAATCAAATAGTGAGTCTTATTTGAATAATAAGATTTCAGAGACATTAAAGAGTGGATAAGGGTAGCCATATTTGATCTACGATACTTTCATATTGGAGAATGGATATAGAAGACTATGAGTATCCTTCATTTGAAGGGAATAAGAAAATTGAAACAGTTACTGAAAAAAGGCAATTCTTCAAAACAAACCTTGATTTGGAAATTTTATTTGCTTTTTAACAATAAGTAATGTCCTGTGGAAGTTGAAGACACCCAGGTAAGTTCAAAACTGGTTTTCAGGTGTAGAGGTTCCATTGTAGATGTGTCACCTACAAGGGAGCATCTCTCAGATGCATATTCTCTTTGTGTGACCAGTTGCACAACTCTGCAATAGCCTCCATCTTTTGCAAAAAGAAGCTTCTTTGATGAGTGGTGTATGGTACATCTGTCTACAAATATAAGGATACATATTTAACACATGGTAAGAAACTTCATTAGTCTAGAGATATGCCAGAGATGGGGTTTTCTCTAGGATCTGTGACCTGTCCAGCCATATATATTTGGCTATAGTTAGAGTGCCACCCTTGAGTTCCTTCCTATGGAGAGGGCTTTAAGTCCAATTAGATAGCTGTTGATTACCCCCTACATAACAGTGCCACTACTGCACCAATAGAGGTAGTTTGCTGTCTTGGTTCTTATGCTTATTTTGCTTTATGGCTGGGTTGGACCATTGATTGATTTTCTCCCTTTGCAGCTTGCATAGTATCCTCTAGAACTATGAGAGCTAGTCTTCATGGAGAAGGCTTCCAGGTTATTTCCTGCTCCATTGCTCCAAATCCTGTGTCAGAAGGATGTTATGTCTTCAGCAGCAGGGTCTTATCTTTGGATTCTGGGAGATAACCAAGGGTTCCAGCAACAGCTTGTGTTTTATTGGAGGTCTCTTGAACTATTTTTCCCAATTACTCAAAAGGAGGTGTTTCCTGCCTGGCACCGTACCCCTTCCCATACAGCCCCCAGCTATACACATGCACTAATGTTCAGACACTGTATGTGTGTTTCTATGGGGTTCCCAAGCCAACATATTTCCCTCTGGTTTCCCATGCCACCCAAGCTCCATACATCTCTCTTCCCCATCCAACCTTCCTCCTCCCTCCCTAATCCAAGTGCTCCCATTATTCACACTCCCCTCCTGTAACAAGTGCCTCCATTCATCCTTCCTCTCCTGTGTTTCCTCCTCTCTCATCCCCATGGTCCACTGCATTTCCCTCCCTCCTTCCTTCCCAACTGAACACTCACACTTTCCCCACCTCCCCCATTGTAACATTTGTTCGCTCCTATCCTCCCCACTTTCTACAGTGGAACCTTTACACCTAAGGTTCATGAAATATAGTGGAACAGGGGGTAGAGAGAATACTAATACATCCCTCACCTCTTGCCAGTTAAGCTTCCTCATACAACTGAGTGTGATGCAGACAGAAAGTCACAACTGACTACATTTTAGAGAATAAGAGTCTGCAGAGTGTGTTTCCTTGGATAGGACTCCTATATTAAATCTCGCCTACTCATTGTGGAAGAGGAGGCAGAAAGACTGTAAGAGCCAGGGTTGGTCAATGAACACGGAAACAGAGGCTTTCACAGCAATGATGACAGCATGCACAAGTCTTATGGAAACTTAAATCAGACAAAATCCCGGCATAGACATGAGGAAGATGGTAAGAAATCCAAACCTAACCTAAGGAATTTTTGACAACTGATGATTGCTGGGAGGGGGAAAGGGAGTGTTTTACAGAGTTGGGACTCTTGGTGGGTCCAGTGACTGGATCCACATTGAAGGACATTAGCGGACACAAATCACACTCTACAAGGCATATTATACACAGAAGACAGTCATTAAATTGGACTGAGGGCAGTGGGTAGAGGTGGGGAGAAGGGAGCAGATTTAAATACCATCAAACTCTATTATATGAAAATCCCCCCAAAGCCAATAATAATGCAAAATAGACAAAAGTAATATATATATATATATATATATAATACACATAGCTGAGTATATGCCTTTATTCCCAGCACTCAGGAGCTTTAAAATGCCCTTTTTTTAAAAAAAATTAATTGATCTCAAAATCTAAGCATAGCATCCCTATTGAAATAAAGGGCAGTGATGTTAATTATAACATGATCTGAGGGTGATCTATTTTTCTCTAAAATATCACAAAAATTTATAAAAATGACCAAATTAACTTGATGAACTCTAGAATCACCAAGAGGATGGTCTTTCTGCATGTCTGTGGGGTATTGCTCATTTATGTTATTTATGTGGACTGACCCATCTTCATTGCAGGATGGAACATTTCTTGGGCAGAGGTTCCTAGACTATATAAAATTGAGGAAGTATGTTGAAAAATATTATTCCTTCATCACTCTGTTTCCTGACTACGGATGCATTGTGGCTAACTGCTTCAAGCTCTTGATGCCATATTTCTCTATGATGAGGCATTATATCCTTGAACTGTGAAATAAAATAAACCTTTTAGCTTTTAAGCTGCCTTTGGCTGGCATTTTATTACAGGAGCAAGAAAGGAAACTAAGATATCTATGTATATGTTTTTTCAGGAGAGGAGGAGATAATGTTACCCAAATAATAATGGAATGTATTTAAACTTTAAGAAGTCGGGTGTAAAAATTACATCAAAAGAATTAACAATTTTTTAAAACTATTAGTAATACCAAAACAGTGTCATATAGACATTCATATCCAAACCAAGACTTTCTATTATAGTATACTTCCCATTTCTGAACAGATTTTGGAAAGTTTGTGTATTTTACTCAGAGAACACAGTGCTTTACTATTTATAGCACAAATGTATAGCTTGCCTGCTTGAGAAGTTGTAAAAAAGTTTTCCTATGTATAAGTCTTCCCCCAATGAGAAATTTTGTTTCTACGAGTGGTGGATAATTATAGCATTTGGAAAATAAGACATTCTATACTTGAGCTTTTTCTTTTTCTTTTTTTAAATTTTTTACAAAAACTTTATTGAGAATTTCACACATGTATATAAGGTATTTTGATCAAATCCATGCCCACTCCTTCCCCTCCAACTTTTCCCCCTCTGAAGAGGTAACCATAAAATCTTTTAAGGATTAGATACAAGATCCCAAATACTTTTAACATTTTTGGCCTTTGGAACAGAGTATGTTGCTAACAGGCCCAAGGTCATTTGGACTTTTAGCCAAGAAACTGGCTACATTTCTTTGGGGTCTTTGTAACCTAACTGCCTAGCCAGTTCCTACACCCATTCTTATCATGCCATCCTCTGAAGGGGTCACCCAAATTGCCAATAGGGAATAGGGACACTGACCGTTCTGACTTCTTCCATGCTGAACCGGGACACAGGGTGAGGCAATTGGAGTACCCCTTCAGTGGGTCTATCTAAAAGACTCCCAAATTGCATAGCTCTTCTCTTTAAGGTAAGAAGAAAATCCTTGAATCACGAATAGGAGATACATTTTGGCTTTGCTTAAGAAATTTCTAGAACTACAAATGACTTCAGTTTGAGGAATTTGTTTTTATTCATTGTAATTAAATAATATTTTACACAAGGACTTATTTTTTTGGTGTGAATTTTTTTCTGTCTTATTAACTGCCTCTAAATAGAAAGTACTGAAGAGATCTTTACTGCATATTGAACCTAAATAAGGATTGTACAGGTAATGTTCGTGCAATTAGAAAAACTTTAGGTTTTAAAAGATATATTTATTTATAAAAGCTAAGGCTATAATTTATCTGTTATATGTTAGATATTAAGTATAAGTTTTTAAAATAGCAACACATTTTATATCATGCATAGTATTTGTATAAAGAAGTTTTAAAAGAAAATCTGTGTTCATATTTGTAAGTTTGCTTTTGTAGGGGAAAAAAGACACATGGGGTTAAAATGAATGTGGTATATAATTCCAAAAATATCATGCCACCAAACCATTGTCATTGAAGAGAAGAAATCTGTCGCAATAGATTAAACACAAAATTTCAGAAGTGTTTTGGAAAGGGGGCGGAACTTATTTGCTACAACAGAGAAGTCAGTAGAGCCTTCATTTGTTAAATTGAGTATTCTCATTAACTTCTTAAGCACAGGGTTTTAAAACGGTAGAAAAATGACGACTGTAGTTCTGCAACTCTTTTTAATGATGTGAAAATAAATTAGAATGAAACAGAAAAATGTACACATGAAAAATGCAATCTCTTATGTGAGTTAAGCTATATTTGATGATAGCTGCAAATTGACCAGTTGATAGCCATAGTTGACATATGTATTAAAATCAATGAACTACATTAGTCATATTTTTCACCAGATGTTTTTCTATGTAAAATATATGTGAGCCAGGCATGGTGGTGCACACCTATCTTCCCCACTCTTTGTAGACAGAGAAGCATAGATATCATCACAAAATTTTGGCCAGTCTGTTTCAGGCCACTCAGGGCTACACAGAGAGACCCTGTGTCAAAACAAACAATACCTTCCTAAAATATAGGAGAACACAGCAGGTATAAAGGCTGAGATATTAAGGAATTATGGCATTTTTGTTTATTTTTATTTTATGTGTATGAGTATTATGCCTGAATGTATGTAAGTGAACCCATGTCAGACAGTGCTCTTAGAGTTCAGAAGATGGAATTAGATCCTCTAGAACTGATTTATAGATTGCTGTTAGCCACCATGTGGGTGCTTGTATTTGAACTCGGGTCCTCTGGAAGAGTAGCCGAGTCACCTCTCTGTTCCCAGGAATGGTGGCATATTTTTATAACAAATTTCTCATGTAATTCTTCAAAATACACAATTTATTTTTTTCTTAATAAGTATGTGAAATAATAAAAACATCTCTATTTAATGGCATAACATGATGTTTTCACAAGCATATTCCTTAAAAAATTATAAAATCAGGATAAAATTTTTTGAACTATCATTTCTTTGTGGTAAAATTTTGATGCACTTTTTTTCAAGATTTTAGAAATGTACAGTGATTGCTACCTGTACAATCAAATACTAGAACTTCTTATTCCTACCTGTCCATAACTTCATACCATTGATCAATCTTTCCTCATTTCTCCCTTCCTTCTACACACCCCAGGCTCTGCTAATCACCATTCTACTCTCAACCTATAAGACATGAGCCTTTGCAAATTCTGCATATGAATGAGAGCTTGTGGCACTTTTCTTTCAATGCTTAGCTTATTTCATGTCACATAACGATCTATACTTGCATCTTATTGTCACAAATGATATTGTCACATTCTTGTTAATTGCTGAGGAATGTTTATTGTTTATACACAATATTTGCCTTGTTAATAAGTTGGTGGTTACTTTGGTGATTTCCATTTCTTGGCTATTGTAAATAGTCTTGCAATGAACATGAGAATGCAGATATTTCTTCAACATACTGATTTCCCTTTAATAAATACACAGTAATGCAATTGCTGGATTGTGTAGACATTCTAGTTTAAATTATCCATTCTGTTTTACATAAGGACTTTGTTAATTTACATCTCCACTCTCCTCACTAGGGTCTATTGCATGTAGTTTTTAATTCTTTAAGTATACTCATATTTAGATGGGTGAGATTTTACCTCTTGTCACTTTGATTAACATTTGCCTGATGATTATTGATGTCCATCAGTTTTCATGTACTTGTCCATTTTTATATCTCCTTACAAGAAATATGTGTTTATTTAAATCTATTACACATTTTCAAATTATTATTTATTTTTATTTTATGTGTATGAGTGTTATGCCTGCATGTATGCAAGTTCACCCATGTTGCGCAGTGCCTGTGGAGAACGGAAGAGGATGTCAGATCCCCCGGAACTGGAGTTACGAATTGTTGCTAGCTACCATGTGGGTGCTGGGATTCAAACCCAGGTCTTCTGCAAGAACAGCCAGTGCTCTTAACTGCTGAGCCATCTCTCCAGCCCCTATTGTGCATTTAAAATACATTTTTTAATTTTTTTCTTTGAGATTTCATACATGAATGTAATATATTTTGATCAAATCTATCCTGAGTCCCTCCTATTCTAACTCCTCCCAGATCCCTCCAAACTTCATGCACTAATTATTTTTAGAGGACTATGTGCAATTAGTGCTGATCACACATATTCCACTGAGGAATGAGCAATCTACCAGCTGCCATATTACCTCCCCCCCAAAGTGGCACTCTCCTAGAAACCATCAACTGCTAATAGCTCCTCAGAGACGATGGGACTTCAGAAGTTCCTCTGCCATACATGTTGGAAATTTGACTGACTTGGTCTTATGCAGGGATTCTGCATGCACCCATAAGCCACTCTGAGTTCATGTGTGTAACATGCCTGTCATGGACAGAAAACTCTGTTTTATAGATGTCCTCCATAAACTATGAATTTTACAAATTTTCTGGCCATCTTTTCAAGATGATCCCTGAGAATTTGGGGGATGGAATTGTATTATAAATATCTTATTTAGGACCAAGCACTCTACTGTCGCTTATTCTCTTCTATTTGATCCCTCGTAGGTTTTTTTTTTTTTTTTCTGTCTTGTGGAGTGGGCTTTAAATTCAATCAGAAATTGGTTGATTCCACCCATAAAATTCTTGTCATTATTGGACCAACAAACATACCATGCTATGCTAGTCAATACTGTAGCTCACAGGGTTCCATAGCTGGGAATGACTGTTGATGACTCTTCTCCCATAGTAGCCTGCATAACACCTTTCATCCCTATGAAAGCTATCCAGGAGGAAAGAAGTTTCCAGGTGAGTATCAACTTGATTTCTCTATATCCTGTGATGAAAATTTGTGGTATCTTTGACAACAGAGTCTTACCAAGTCTTTATGGGTAACCAAGAACAATGGCAATAGTGTGCATTCTTTCAGGGCCTCCTGAGACAACCCTGAAAAACAACCTGAGGGGAAGTATCCCATAACTGGCACTGTAATCTGTGTTTCCTTGAAAGAACATTATCCCTTTATGTAGGGCAACTCCAGTTAAACTCCCGCTGGTGTTTTTTGTTGTTGCTGTTGTTTATTTGAGACAACATCTTATTATATAGCTCTGGCTAGGCTGGAATTCACAGAGATTCACCTACCTCTATCTCCCAAGTACTTTGACTAAAGGCTTGCATCACCTTTCCCAGGCTTAAACTATTTTTAAAAAATAATATTTCTATGAAAAAAGGTAAGATAGAATGTAATGGAGAAAGATGAAAATGAGATAGTGAAGTCATCAACTATTATTATTATATCAAGGCCTATCTTATCTTTCATGTCTATTAATAATGAAATTAGGAGCACCATCAGTTAATGAATATGTGCTGCTATTTCATTTGCACATTTTTTGCCTTTATTCATATGTATTGGCTTTCTTTATCTCTTCTGATTAATTTTCATTTGAAATCTACTTTACCTGTTATTGCAATAGCTGCATCAGCTTGTTTTCAGATTCCATTTGCTGGATAAGTTGACTTTCATTCTTTGACTCTCAGTTTGTGAATATCACTGCAAGAGCTGTACATTTAAAACATAAATACATATAGGTACATATAACCATGCTATGAAAATAGCAAGAGGACTATGGGAAGGGATGATGATGTCTCAAGAAAGAAGGAGGGAGAACAAGGAAATGTAATGGAATCTGTTACATGATAGCAGAAAAAGAGACTCTTTCGAGGGAAGAAAGACCAACAGGACATGAAGAGGGGGAATGAGGACAGGCAGATGAGGACTGGCAGTTAAAGGAGGACAAAAAGAACAAAGCATAGTGATATATACATGTGAAAATCCCATAATAAAATGTCTGACTTATTTTATTCTTATTTTAAAAATTAGAGGAAGAAAACAAGAAAACAGAGAGGTCTAATTTTTGCTAATTGTGCTTTCTTTTTAGGATAAAAATATTTTTACCTCATGCTTACATATCTGATAACTGCACACACACACACACACACACACACACACACACACACACACATATATATATATATATATATATGCCTCCTTCATGACAGTTGGGGAAATTTGTAGCTGTTCTAATTTGTGTCCCCATTGCTGTGACAAAGCACTCTGACAAATACTAAATTGGGGAGGAAAGGATTTGTTTCATCTTACGTCTCCTGGGTCACAGTTCATCACTGAGGGAGCCCAAGGTAGGAGGAACTCAGGGCATTAACCTGGAGGTAGGAGCTGGAGCACAGGCTATGGAGGAATTCTGTTTGCTGGTTTGCTCCACAGGCCCATGCTCAACTTGTTTCCTTACACAACATAGGCCCACCTGCGCAAGGGTGGCACCACTCACAGTGGGCTGGGCCCTCCCACATCACTCAGCAATCAATAAGATGTCCCACAGACACTGCCGCAGGCCAATCCAATGGAGGCAATTCACCAACTGAGGCTCCCTCTACCCAGGTGTGTCAAGTTAAACCTACCTAGCACAAAAGGCCATTTGTCAACTTGACACACAAACACATCACTATGAAACCACAACCTTTCCATTTCCTGTCCCTAAGATATGATGTTAGCATTAATATCACAACATAAGACAGTACAACCTTAAAAGTCCCACAGTCCTTAAAAAAATCCAATCACTTAAAAATCCATAGTCTCTTTTAAAAGTATCTTGATTGCATGCTCCTATAAAATCTAAAACAAGTACTGTTTTATTTCAAGAGGGAAGAACTGGGTACACCTAAGCAAAACCTAAGTCCAGCAAAGTAGTTCAAGGCTCAATATCTGGGATTCACTCGTGGTCTTCTGGGCTCCAAAAGGTTTTAGCAGCCGCACTCCTTTGACTCTGCCATCCACAGCACACACAGCTTTTCTCACAGACACAGGCTGGCTCCGTCCCATACCTGCTGCTGCCCTTAGTGGTTGTCCCATGGTTCTGGCATCTCCAAAAAGCTGAGGTGTCCACTGAAACTGAGGGTGTCCTCTCCAATGGGCTCTTCTGTCTTCCTGGGGTGCAGAGTTTTAGATTCTCTCCCTGGCTCCTTCAATCTTGGGGTCTTCAATGAAACTGAGGCTTCACTTTCACCAACAGTCTTTTCTGGCCTCTCAGGATCCCAAGCCTCAGCTGCACTCTGTGACCTGCTTCATGTTTTCAACACCAGAACCATGCAAGAGACTCTTACACATTAGCAAGTCTTGCTTCCAGCTTGAGGCGGAGGTTCGGGCCCCTCTGGACCATAACTTCTGTGCTGACCCTGAAGAAACACTTCCCAGAAGATTTTGCCACAGTGTTGCTGGTCTCTTGTTACTTACATCTGATTTTTCAGCCCCAGTTACCCAGCATCAATTGTTCCAGTAAAACAAAGGTTTCACTTCAGCGGTTCTGGTCTCTTCTTAACCACAGCTGATTCTTTGGCCCCACCAGACCAGAACCCACAGATTCTCAATTCAAGATGTCACATAAGCAGCCCTGATAGTTTCTGCTTCCTTTTGGAGCTTCGCAAGCCAGGCTTCCATCATCCACAACTCTTTCAGAAAAACTATTCCAAGCTCCATAGCAATAAGCTCTAAGCATTCAATAGCTTTTCCAGCCAAAGGCTCCAACCGCTTCCACAATCCTCCAAAAACACCAATGTTAGGTCTGTCACAGCAATACCCTACTCCAGTACCAATTTTCGTTCTAGTTTGTTTCTCCATTGCTCTCACCAAACACTCTGACCAATACTAACTTGGGGAGGAAAGGGTTTATTTTATCTTACATCTCCCAAGTCACAGTTCATCACTGAAGGAGCCCAAGGTAGAAACTCAGGGCATGAACCTGGAGATAAGAGCTAAAGCACAGGCCATGCAGGAATGCTGTTTACTGACTTGCTCCGTTGGACCATGCTCAAATTGCTTTCTTATACAACATAGGCCCACCTGCCCAAGGGTGGCAGAACCCACAGTGGGCTGGGCCTTCCCATTTCACTCAGTAGTCAATAAGATGTTCCATAGTCATGGCCACAGGTCAGCCCAATGGAGGCAATTCACCCCTTGAGGGTCCCTCTATCCAGATATGTCAAGTTGGCAGTTAAAACTACCCAGCACAGTAACATGTCTTGGTCTTTATGATCTAAAGCCCTTTCCCCAAATATGCATTTTTAATCTTACAATATAGTGTGTTCTGGTAATAATATAAAAGTGAAATAATTTATAATTTGAACTTCTAGGCAAAAAATTGGAATAGTAGATCACAGGTTAAGTGAAATGTGAAATTAGACTGGTCAAAGTAAGTGTATTGACACAGATAAAAGTGGTATATTGCACTTTATTCCAATTCTTTGAAGAAACCATTAAAAAACCTGGGATTTCTATGAGCATACTTTTGATATTCATAAAGAACATTTTTATTATATTTGAATTTATACCACCATGTACTTTTGTAATGGAATCTGGCTGACAAAGAAACCAAACAGAAGACTTGAAGCCTAGATTGTTCAGCAACACCCACTGCATCTTAGAGAATGATAAAGCATATTGATTGTCCAGTCACTTGCAGCCAGTCACTTAATAAAACATACCCATATAATGTAACTGCTTCAACAACATGTTTGGGAAGCTTTCTGTTTGGTGGAAAGAACATGGAAATTTTCTATCTCCCCCATATCTTGTCTTGTAGCTCAGCATTTGCTAATGTTCTGTGAGACTTTCTCGGGAAATATCAAGCCATAGGGGAAGTTCCAGGAGATAAGGGAATGTGGTGGTTTGAATGAGAAATGTCCCCCGGGGGCTCAAGTTTGGAAAACGTGGTCACCAGATAGTGGTACTGTTTGAAAAAAATTTAGGAGGCGCAACCTTTTTGGAATGTGTCACTGGGGGCAGGCTTTGAGGGTTCATAGCCTTATCCCAATTTCAATTCCATCTCTGTGTGGTGTTTGCAATTGAACATGTGAGCTCTCACTTTCCTGAAAATATGCCATATCCGGCTGCTGCCAAGCCTCCTGCCAGGATTAACTTTTATCCCTCTGGAAGTGTAAGCCTCAATAAACTCTTTCTTCTGTAGGTTTCTTTGGTCATGGCGTTTTATCAAAGCTACAGAAAAGAAATACAGAAAGTCTTATGGGAGTGAACCACTGAACATGTAAGAAATTTAGTTGAATTGCTAGACATTTATTTGGTTCTAGAGAATTAGAAAATTCATCAATTCTGCGTTGTTCATGATGATGGTTTTGTTGCAGACGTAAATACAGCGACTGCTATATTAAAATTGTGACCAGGAAAAAATGACTTGAAATTTCCTTTTATTTTATATGGAAAAGAATATATTAGTGTCTTCTAATCCATAAAATCCAAAGAAACATGAAAATGAAAAAAAATGTCCATGGTAACAATGAGTAGATCAGAGAAAATAATTACATGTAATCAACTATTTCTCATGGTGAAACTTCCTAGAGCATCATATGTCCCCCAGATTTCTTTTGAAATACTTGTACATATTTATAACTCTTTTGTCTTTCTTTGCTCTAGTAACTTCAAAAACCCTCTTGGAGGAAATACTAAGCATTTGCATATTCAATCTGTAGACCATGAATAAGTTACATATTCTATATCTCATGTTATCTCACTCCACAAAAACCTAAAAAGGCATTTTTATTATGTTTGTTACTTATCTGCTATGCACCAGGGGAATCTATAAAGACCTGGAAACTCAATCTTTAAAAAAAAATAAAGTTCTCTATTTCCATATGATCATGCACCTTCTCCCCAACTCCTACAATCTTTCTGCCCTCTTCTCTGCTATGGTTCCTGAGCCCTGGGTGGATGAAGTTTAATTTGGGAGTTCTGTCTAAGGATGAGCATTCTACAGACTCTTAACCTCTATGCTTTGGCCATTGGTGACCTTTTGTATTCCTGGCCCTCTGTTGCATGAAGGAGTTTTGCTAACGAGAACTGACATATTCAGTCATATTCAGTCATGTCTTCTTTACCCTTGTCCTTGTGTTCTGTGAGCTTTAGGTGTAGCAACTGTATTGTAGATGTGCCACTTAGGCTTGGGCAATTCATAGACAATGTCGATGTGTGATCAGTTGTGGTACTCTGTAATAGTCTCCATCTGATGCAAAATGGGTTTCTTTGATTAGTGGTGACTAGTATATTGAACTTACAGCAATAGAGTCAACATACACAAGACTCATGCAAACTCAAACAGACAAAAACCCAGCATAGAAATAGGAAAATGGACTGCAGATCCTAATCTTAGCTGAAGAAATATTGGCAACTGATTACTGCTGGTTGAGGAAGAACTGGTCTTCCTAAAACAAGGGACTCTAGATAGGTTAACTAGATCTCAGTAGAGGAACTGGCAGTGAAGAATGTAACAGGATATTAACTTGACACAATAGGCCTTAGGACAAATGACAGAATGTGTGAATTCTGTGAGGGCACTATTGGAGCTTGCCAGTGGGGGTTATAAGGATGATTAAGATTGGTTGAGACCTTCTGTGTGAAATACACAACTGGCCCCCAGTTCTGCTTCAACATTAATCTTTGATGTATCTATACTATAATTTATATTAAGTTTTATTTGTAGAAAAATACGCACTTCTAAAATTATTTTTAAACAAAATAGAAAAGAAAGGAAACAGAATTGTTACAGGAGAATAGCCTACATGAATTCCATGTTCCCATAAGGCCAGACAGATTACATTTTTTGATGAAGTGGTAAGATCATTGAACTAGTTATCTGGGGAATGAGAGATAAAATTCCTTTTTCAATATTCTTACTTAGTAGCTCATTTCAATATCCAAAAGTGATAAGAATCCTTTGCCATTAGCAGGTGTCATTGACTGATATTTAAATTCATTGAACCTCCACCAAAAAACATGGAATATGGGTACATCTGAGTTCACTTTTTATTTGAATTCTACTGGATATTGTATTTTCTATCTCTCTATCCAGGCTCCAGGCTGCTTTTATTGTTATATAACAAACCAATGCAAATTTCAACATCTATTCTCTTAAGTGCTGTGGTTTCATTGGTCCATGATAGAATGGACTGTTTGTCTCTTCTTAAAACTAGATTCCTATCTTTAAGGCTATGTAACAGTTTTGTTTCTTACCAGGATGTTAAATGAAATCAGGTCTGTAAAATATGTCTCTTACATTCATTGGACCAAAGAGTGCTCAGAATAAGTTTTTCCTTCTTCTTTTATCATACTGAAAGGAAACAATGTAAGACAGCACAGTAAACTAAGTAAGTATACTTAAGGAGTTTGCTTATAACCCACAGTCTGAGATCTTATTCAACAATATTATTTACTTAGACAAGCCTATTATCCTTGGGCTAAGGAAGTATTCTTCACCAACCAATGACAAATTTTTATATCAAATTATATAAATACATACTTTCATTAAAGAGGAATGAAGACTTAGGTCCAATAAACCATATTACTACAAATCTTTTTTCCTTTGGACACTCTAGAGTCTTTCCTTGCTTTTCCTTGCTTATATATTGAGGAACATTCTTATTTATTAAAAATAAAAGTGATGGTGTAATTGTGCACATTTAATTCTGGTACTTGGGTGGCTGAAGCAGAAAATTGGATGATTGAAGCCAGCCTGGATGCATTAGTCAGATCCTATTTCTAAAACCAAACAAAACAAAAATAAGACACAAACAAATAGTGACTGTTATCCTAATGCATAGCAGGCATGAGAACAAACCCATTTATCTGACCCCAATGATGGTGTTCATAGCTCCTTTAATATAGTTATATTTCATCAGTAAATCATAAATTGAAGGTTATAAATTCTCAATTAACTACCAGAATATCTTAGTAAGAGATCAATCTGAGCAAATATTTTTGAAAATGTAAACTTTAGCAACATTCTTTTTCAGGTAAACAACCAACAGGGACTGAATACTCAAGTTTAGTCGATATATATTGATGAAAATTTAATCATTGACACATTATACAAACAGTTTTAATAGAGAAAATATAGAGAATCATGAGCCAGGAATTAGAAAAGTAGAGAGGTAAAAGGAAGACTTGGTTATCACAGAGGGAGCTAGTACTGGGAGAAGCTATGACTCCTAAGAAACAGGGAACAGAATGAAGAGTTTGAAAGTGTTAAAACCTAGGAAGTGGAGAGTGGCTCAGTAGTTAAGAGCACTGGCTACTCTTGCGGAGGACTGGAGTTCGATTCCCAGTCCCCACATCTTGCACAACAACCGCCTGTAACTCCACTTCCAGGGGATCTGATGCCCTGTTCTGATCTCTGTGGGCATTGCATGACATGGGTGCACTTTATATATATGCAGGTATAACATTCATACACAAAAGTAGAAATAATAAAGAAAACCATAAAAGAAAGCATTAAAACAGATTTTGCAGAGCACTGCAGTGATATTGGGATCTGATGGCTGACCATGAACTAACCCTCAGCTGATGCTAGTATCTCAGAAAGATATCAGTCTGATTCAACACATGAAGAACTGTTTGAGATTTTATTTCTCTTCCATCTCCTTTCCCTTTCCCTCTCATTCCTTTTGTCTCCTCTCCTCTCTTTCTCTTTTTCTCATTTCTCTGTCACAAATACGACACACACACACACACATTACCAATACAACACATACACACATCACAAATACAACACACACATACATCACAAATTCAGCACACACACACACACACACACACACACACACACACACACACACACACATGGAGTACTGACAATGGCTGTCAAAGAGAAAAACAAATGTGGCCTGGAATATTTTAGCCATGGCAATAGCATATCCTATATAAATAACATGGGCTTGAAACTGAGAAATAATTGCTCTATGATTTTGCATGGCATAGAATGTATCAAATTCACTTCATTTAAAATTTTATGTGTATGTATATATTTTCTGCATGTAGGTAAGTGCATCCATGTTGTGTAATGCCCATGGAGGACAGAAGACGCTGTTGGATTCCCTAGAACTGGAGTTATGGAGAGTTGCTAGCTGCCATGTGGGTGCCGGGATTTGAACCCGGGTCTTCTGCAAGAACGGTCAGTGTTCTTAACTGCTGAGCCATCTCTCCAGCCCCCATTTATATTTTTTAAACATCAAGAGCTATTTTTAGTTTTCCATAACAAGAAATATAAATGTGAATACACTATTTGCAATAAATTCTAGCTTCAAGGATTGAAATGTGCTTTTCTTTCCTGCTTTCTTGGTAAAGCTAGAGCTTGAACCCAAGAAATTGAGCACACCTTGCATGTGTGTGCTCCTTCCCTTGTGTTTTTTTGTAACAGACTCCTTATTTAGTTCAAGCTGGCCTTAGACTGAAGATTTCTGGCTGCAGTCTCTTGCATGCTGGGATTGTATGTGTGTGACAGCATGCCTGTGTAAAATAATCTTCTTGTGACAACTAAATCTTAAAGTTTTGTAAAAGCAAATTTTTTATGTTCTCTCAATGATTTTTAACATGTTGTATTTATTAGAAAGGCCTATTAGGAATCATAGTCAGATCATTAAAATTGGGGTACCATAAACCCAATGTGTTACAGCATGCAGTACTGTGTTCTGGTAATTCTAAACAAGAAAAATAGTTCCTTTTAACATAGTGGCCTTATATCTACTCTCTGGAATGACCTTGGGCAAATATTTTGTAAGGAAATCCTTCTATGTTCAATTATGTAGATATCAGAGTTACCATTTTGAATAGAGTATAGTAAATGAGATCTATTTATTGCAAATAAAATGGTCTAAGTTTGAAACAACAATAAGAAATGTGAATCTATCATTTTTCCTTAGATATTCGTATGACAAATAGTTTCAAAAGACTGAAGATACAACAAGTATGCGTCATCTGTATTTTGGCGGCATTCTCAGATAATTTATGACTATATTCCAGTAGCTACGAAACAGATGCTAATCAGTGAATTCAGTAAAACATCAAGCAGATCTCGAGAAAAGGCAGTAAATACTTAAATCATGTTTAACAGCCGTACAATTTGAGAGATTTAGATATCTACAGCTGTCATATTCCTGTGCAAGTAAAGACAGAGCTGTGGCCATGCTGTAATTTCTTGACAGGTTTTATAGATAATTGAAATAGCCTATTCTATCATTTTCTGAAATATATCTTTCTCTACAATAAGCTCAGAATTCAAATGATGTTTGTGAAATCTATTAAAACTTGAAGTGCTGTGCGTGTATACGTGTGTGTGTGTGTGTATGTGTGTGTGTGTGCACTCTTCCTTCCATGTAATTAGTATAGTTTCCTGAAAGAAAATGCACAACAAAAATACTTGAAAGTTTTTGGGGAAGTTTTTACAAAACAGTTGTTCTGAAAAATATAAATGAAAATAACTTTTATGCCTGAAGGTTAAAATGTTACATGAAGTCAAATTTACTGATAGATGTAAATAAAGATTAATATTTGAGCTAGGTTCCATCTTGGGATATTTTCTTTTTATTCAAATTAAGTTACAATCAGTGACTCAGTGGTCTCTAATTAAACAGTACATTTCAACTCAAGTATTACAATGTTGTCAAGGTAGTCGCAAAAAGTATCCATACTAACAGCGCATATAAATTTCAGATTATTTTGAATTTATTAAATGGGAAATAAACTGTACATTCATCACTTATTAGAATTTTATATACCACATTTTTCTCCTTTAGTAATTCACTGTTTGCTCTCTCTAATTCCATTTATTCTTCCTTCCTTTGACGTGATGAATAAACCTCTCTTAATCCTGAGGTCATAATCATGATAATTACATTAAACACAATTTCCTGGAAATAATTATGTCTTAGTGCGCTTTTAAAATTTTAAAAAGCATACACAGCACCTGGAGCTATTGATAAAAAACAGGTTTTGATTCATGAGCGGTCTTTGACCTGAGATTTTTTATTTCTAAGGTGCTCCCACATTTTATTAATCCTGCTGGCTGAAAAACCATTCTTTGGGTAGCAAAGACATTGACAACTTGACTCTAGATTCTACCTTTTTATTTAATTTATTTTAGTCCCTAGCATACATGTTTATCTAGCTTTTACTATTATTCTTGCTTTCTCTCAGTTTATCCATTTTATATATATAT
>NW_008331140.1:1262818-1284328 GCF_000622305.1 Nannospalax galili
ATATATATGTCATAATTGCTTTCTGTTTCTGAATAATCCAGTCTTTCTTGGACCTCATCAGTCTTTATGTGGAAGGGACTGAGGGAAATGCAGTATACCGAACTGCACTGGATGGGGCTGGAGATATAGCAAAGTGGTTATGAGTAGGTACTGCTCTTGCAGAGGACCTGACTTCAGTCGCAAGCACCATATCGAGTAGCTCACAACTGTCTATCACTCCAGCACCAGGGGATCTGACACCTCTGACCTCTGTAGGCACCTGTACTGATGTGCATAAAACCTTACACAAGCACAAATGCATACATACACATAATTAAAAATAATAATAAAGTTAAATACAAATTGTACTGGTTCTTGACCTCATCTATTCACACAAGACAGAAATAAATGTGAATTGATAAACAAATGGTTATACAGTCTCCCAAATTTTCTAATGTACATCTTAGAAGACATATTTCTATTGGGCATTGTTTTGATGGTGGTCTGATCTGCTGGTCACTGTATTCTGCTGCACATGAAGCACTAGAGGGAAATAGAAATCTTGCAGTATCCCACTTATAGTATGGAAGAATACTTGTTTTTCTTTGATATGCAAAATGGTTGCACAGTACTAAGGCAGGATAGAAAACAGGGAAAATTAAGGATACATAAGATGACAAGTGAATCCATCTTCTAAATCATCTGGGACCTAGTTTGCATTAACTGCTGGCTGAATGTCAAACATTTTAACATGACTGACAAAATCAAAACCACTGTGAAGGCTGACTACATAGAGACAATAATCCTTTTTTCTGTGTGAAATCTCAAGCAAGAGTGTTAAAGCAGCACACAAGCCTTGCTGAAGGCCACAACTGTGACCTATGAGCTGTTTAACCTTTCCAGCACTTTACTCATCAGTAAATCTGAACACTGCACCTCACAAATCGCTTTGCAATTTAACTTACAGAAGGAAACTTTTCCAGATTACAACAAGCAAATTAGCTCTGATTTAAACTTTGTTTTTAAAAAGTTTTACTTCTGTATATTCCCGTGTGGGTACCCATGGAATTCAGAAGAGGGCCTCTAATTCCCTAGAGCTACAATTATACAGTGTTGTGATCTTCCTAACATGGGTACTAGGAACTCAACTCACATCCTCCAGAAGTGCAGCAAACACCTTTATCTGCTGAGCCATCTCTCCAGCCCCTTATACTTAACTTTTACACTTTACTTAACCTTTAAACTGGACTGTAGATTACATCTTTGAGCAATGGTAACTTCAAAAGTCATAAAATCATATGTGTATTGGTAAGATATTTAATCATGTCTCTCCCTTAAGAAGCCAAGACCCCCTCGTTGGGTGTATAATTAACTAAATAACCCCAACTTAGCTCTATAATGTCATTCCTTTCTGTAGCACAAGTCAAGATGCTTTTAGGCCTTTAAGTGACAGCTTTAAGAAATGAACATATAAAATGCTAACATTCACAAAATGCCCAAGTAGTGAAATGGAAACAAATGAACTGTAGAAGTTTATTGTCTTTAACATATATAACTTCATTTTCTACAGTAATCAATTTGGAGTTCAAAGATGCCATTACGTCCACTGGATTTTGAGGATAACTTTTCCTTCAGCATAAAAATTTCAATGAATAGAATGGAAAAAAAAATTCTCCCATCACCACCTGATGTTCTCATGTAGATTTTTTGACTTCACCTATGTTTCATCTTTCTTATGTAAATAATCCTTACTGCATCTCAGTTGGAAAGGACTAATAATTTCCTCTTCAAGGAAGGATATGATGTGCATTAATTCAGTTAGAGTGTAACCTGAAATTAGAGGTATAAAAATGTAATGAGAAATCTGCTGTCACAATCAATGTGAGATTTCCACATTTTGTGGAATGTATTAAGCTTCACTTTTGTATGTTAGAACAAGTTGCAAAAAAACAAAAACTGAGAATCACTTGTAATGAACACAAGTCTATTTTCTTCAGTTCTGGATGCTTAAAAATCCAATATCAAAGTGCAGGCACCTGGCATTAGCCATCTAACTTCCTCATAAGAAAGTAGAAGGATAGATGACACCAGGAGGTATAAGTGCCAGGAGAGCATTGATGAAGTGAAAAGGGGTCAAACCAAACTGACCTGTGTATTAAAAACCCATTGTCAAGATCATGGTATTAGTCCCTTGAGGCAGGTGGAGTCCCCAAGGACTAATCACTGTTTACAAGTCTCACCTCATAATACTCTTACAAGTGTAATTAACGCAAATTATACATATCATACTATAATAAACATAAAACATAACATTGTGAGTTAATATTAAGCTATTAGTTATCAGAGAAAAAGAAACCAATCATTAAAACCACAGTCTGTGACTTTGCAAAACTGCTGACTTTTACACAAACACACACACACACACACACACACACACACAGAGATTATGATAATAAGAAATATACTTATTCTACTCCAGTAGCATCTAAAACCTTAACTTATTCCAGCACCACCTGAAAAATCCAATGATTCATCTGAACATAATTTACATGGGACTCACTCAAAGCATGGTTTATCCTGAGGCAAAAAAAATCACTTTTTAGCCATAAGCCTATAAAATCAACAAATAGCCTACACCTAAATTACAATGGTGGGATGACCTTGGAACATGCATATAATAGGCAATATGCTTCCCTGAAATAAATCTTAGGTTGTTTCTGATATTATCTATATAGACAAGATTTATGCTTCTTATCACTTATTTCCAGTTTCACTGTGACTGTAACTTCAACTGTTAAAAAAGTCCTCTATTAAAAATGTCCCTCATATGCTGCAAGTAATAGGACATTTTGTCCCCAGTTGGTGGCATTGTTTTGGAAGGCCATAGGAGATATGACCAAGCAGAGCAAACACAACACTGTGAGCACCCTTTGAGAATTTTCAAGCCTTGCTGAATTTCCAGTCATTCTCTGCTCACTGTTCCTGCTTGAAGATGTGAACACTCTGCTTTCTTTTCTGGCAGCATGCCTCCCCACCAGGATGGACTCTTGTACCTTTGGAGTCATAAGCTAAATAAATTCTTCCTTCTATAAGTGGCCTTGGTCATGGTGTGTAGAGACTCAGGTCTGCTGATGGATGACAAAATGATTGAAGACAAAGGATCAAACTCTCAGGTGGAGAAAGGCAAATTAAAATTTAAGAGTAGCTCTTTATACCTAATGAGCAGGGTCAGCCAAGGATTCATTGGGCAAAACAAATCAAGCAAAGCCCAAAGTAAACAGTGTTTTTCTTTTCTGTTACTAATCAAACTCTTTCACAGAGCTCTAGTCCATGAGAAAGGAAAACACAAGCCCATCCACTATCATTCTTACTATCCCAAGGCAGTGTTCTGCCCTTGACTGGGAGGCGGTGTTCTGCCAATGTCCAAACATTTTCTTGTTTTCAAGGGACAGCTGGGCTCTATCTTGTCTTTGAGTCACCTTCTGAAGAACTGAGCTCCATCATCTCCCCCTTTTTGTTTAGCAAGGTTTTGTAACATAAGACCAGCTACAGCAGCATGATTCTGAGAAGTCACTTGGCATTTGGGAGGACCTCTTCCAGACTGTAATAGAAGAAACATAACAATTATTAATAAAAACAGAATAGAAAACATTGTGTTAGAAATCTTAAGTTGATTAAATGGATTTAGCTTCCCTAAACCATCTGCAATTTCTTCTAAGAGATTTTGACCAGAAATACCTTTTAGTTGATTAGAAAAACTATGAATAATATCTGCCTGCAATCTCAATATCATCTGTGTCATATTACTATGATTTAACAAGCATTTTTAACCCAGTCCCAAAGGAAGGTACAGGTGTAACACAAAATTGAGATATATTTCAATCACATCTCAACAATATCTGTCTTTGTAAACGAACAATTTGATCTCTTAACATAACTACAGCAGATTCCAAATCTGTAATTTCAGCATTGAGAATACTATCAATATGTCTTTGAGAATTTCATAATGTTTCAGAGTCCAAGTGCCATTGTTGCACGAATTGTACAATATGAATAATTGATGTAGGGCAACTCCAGCTGTTGCAGCAGTAGCAGTAATAGCGATAGTCCCCAGGATAGTGACAATGATAAGGCCAATCATTCTTGTGGTTCTGTGTTTTACATTTTCAAGAACATGATAAAGCATAGACATTGAGGGCAACTCCTCCCAAGTTTGATCAAGCTGCACAGGCATCCAAACTCCCACATGATCACGGAGTATGTATAATATCTGTGTAGTATATTTAATTGGAACAGTGGGATTTATGCAGGTATACAGAGCACAATTCTTGCAAGTAGCAGAGTCTTCTGTCTGATTCCACTTAGTTGATCCAATCATTAACACATAAAGTAATCAAACACAAGCCATAATATTATGAGAAACAATCTTGACAAATGAAAATTCAGTATTATTATTAAAGTTATTTTTCCAAATTTCCCCTCTCCAATTCCATAGTTGTGTAGAAGCAGTAATTAATTTCCAAAGATGTTATTAAGTGGCTCCTCCCTTGAAATGAGGAGGGGCTAGAGACATCCCCCCAACCATGCCAAACCAACACTTCTCTGGCATTACTTTCAGTTGATTAGTTATTTTCTTTATGCCATCTTAATTCTTTACCTTCCCTTTTTGTCTGAGCTGAGCCCACAGGGCTCCAATCAAAGACAATTCCATAGGAAATATTAACAAGAACTCAGACTTCTGGGCCTCTACATTGTTCCCAATAGATCCAAGCACTTAACTCTGAGACTACTGGTGTCTGACAAGGAGGCATGGGAAGTGGATAGAAAGTGTGATTAGTTCCTTTGGATCCTTCTCCTACTAAAATACAGACAGCCTTCTTACTATTTCCTTCTGTGCCATTTCTTAGAATAGATAGCCAAACATGATGTGTTCCCTTCAAACAGTGCTCTTCAGCACCTATACAAATGGGAGCACTCTACAAATGGACTCCTACTATATAAGATGTATTAAGTATCTGCCCTTCCTCCTGTGGGAATAAGGGATTCTGATTATCATAAGGGCCAGGCACCCAATTAAAATCATTAGTGTAAATTGCAATAGTGGGATCTCCCCAGTGAACAGCCCAAGTTAGAGGTGGATTTGGAATATAAAACCAATGAGAAAAATTAGTAGCAGTAGTCACTTGTACAGTTGTTATTGTAAGCATAGCTAGAATTAAAGCTTCGGGATTATCATTTTGTCCCAGACATTGAACCATGCGATCACCTTATTCGCTAATTTCTTCAGTTGAAACCATGTGGGAAGGGCACAAGAATTAGTAGAGGGCAATAGTCTGGCCACCCTCCATGTAGTCAGGCCCAGAGTAAGTCGAGCCATTCATTCAGTGGTCAGGTCAGGATTGAAGCGTGGGCGATTGCTCATCTTGAAACTTTTTGAGATGATCTGGAATCCAAAATTGATCAGGGCCTGTGGAAATATAAGCATAACCTTTTCCCCATTTTAAGACATGTGCTCTATGCCAATTGTTTGTAGTAATATCCTTATACCATATAGGCTGTAGAGAGTCTTTTTCTTTTATACAGGGCCAATGCATTTCTGCAACTGTAAAACCATGAGCATTGTGATTTTAAAAATTTAGGATAAATAAAGCATCTAATAATATATGTCGAGGTGGGTTCTCATTTGCCCCTTTTTGTTTAATTAACATTTCTTCAATGTTCTATTAGAGTGTTCAATAATGGCTTGTCCCTATGGATTGTATGGGATTCCAGTGACATGCTTAATATGCTAGTGAGAGAGAAATGATAGGAATTTTTGAGATAGATAAGTTGAAGCATTATCATTTTTTAACTCTTTAGGAACTCCCATGGCTTCTTTTAAATGTAATATTACAGAAGAAGCTTTTCCATTTGGTAATGCAGTTTCCCATTGAAAAGGGGAATAAGTATCAACAGTGTGATGTGTGATGGACATATTGCAATTTTCCAAACATTTTGACATGTATGTCATTTATTTACCATATATCATTAACTTATGACCCTGGGAGGTTCAGACTATTAGGCAAAGGACGATTGTTAATTGGTTGACAAATTCACATGGTCTTAAAATAAATAGTCTTAGCCAATCTTTGTAGAATGTGGATCTGCTGAACCAATGCTCTCAAATAAGCACGTGTGTCTCGATGAAAATTAATTATATCAGCATGATTATTACAAAGATATAGCTGATGTAACATTTTATCTATTTTTGACTAGTATCTATTATATGTCTAGGAAGATTAGTATGTGATCTAATATGAGTAATAAATGGTGGAAATTGTCTTTGAAGTAACAAAGATTGCAACTGAAGAAAGTGATTATATAACTCAGTATTATCAGTATACAAATAAACAGTGGGTTTATGTTGAACAGTAAATGCTGCACATTGAGAATCTGACAATATTTAAAGTTTATGAATAATCTGTTAATGTCATAGTAATTTCAATTAAATTGGCCTTTTGTACTGATGAATAAGGTGTCTTTTGTAATCTAGGTATATATTTACTACCCATGTAATCTGGTAGACCAATTTTATTAGCATCTTTAAATAAAGTTAAGCTATGTGAAATAGGTTCTGAAACAATAATTTTATCTAAAATAATATCTGTTAATTTAAGAAATTGTATTCTTTTGTTTTTTTGGATATTGATTAGAGAGTTACCCAGTAAAATTACTTAATGCAATTTTCCATTCTTCATTAATTTTTAACAAATCTTGTTGTTATTTATCAGTTAGTGGAACCACAATATCTGTAGAATCTAGTCCTACCAAGGCTCTACAACACAAGTGTCCTTAAAAAACATAATTTGTGCTATTTTATCAACATATGTAGTTGTTAATAAATTAGTCTTTTAAGAATTAGATGTAATATTAATAAAAGCTTCAATATAGTTTTTTATCCTTGCTCCTTGAGCCCATAATGGTCTTAAGACTTAGACATTTAATATTAGCATTTTAAAAGGCTAAGGTCTGAAGCAAAATATTTTGTTTATAGCTGTCCAGAGTCTAGATAAGAAATTAGTATATGACTACATGCCTTTAGACAGGAAATAAACTGATCCAGATTTAAACCAAGCTCACCAAATGAAACTGTTTTCTTTTGGACTGTCCCATCTGATTCTAGGAAGCAAGACCTAGTTTTTGTTTAGTCTATTTATTTTGTTATGGGTAAAGGAAAACATCAAAAGTGATATTTGTATAATATAGTGAAACATAAAGGACATCTTTCTGTACTTATAGTTAACTTTAATGCTTTTCTGTATCCATTTAATCCAAGAATGTAACTGGGGGTATAGTACAAGTCAGAGAAGTGGACTGAAAAAATTTTTTTGACTATAGTAGTAACCACTAAACAACAACCCTGTATTTTATAAACTTGCTTAGACTTTTTGAAAACTTGTTTAAAAGTTTTTATTGTCCTTTTTATTTTGGAAATATTTAGTTATCATAATTTTACTAACTTTGACTTTATAACCCTTTATTTTTTCATTAATACCCTTAGACACAACAACATTAATAAACCCATTAATGGTTGGGAGAATTCATCAAGTAACCAATATTGAGTTTTTTGTACATACAAATAGATGAATAACAATTTAAAACATACCAGTACAATGTATATACTTTAAGTAGTCATTTAAAAAAAATGTTTAGAGATGTTTTACATAAGCTCGGTAAAGATATGAACATTGATGTACCTGTTTGTTGGCTTTAAAGATACAGTAGTGGTAAAATGTTTGACATAGTTCCTGGAATAGAAGTAATTATTACTCAAAACTAGTATATTTTTAAGTAATAAAAACCATAATATAGAACAAGAATTAAGATAAAGATTAAAGAGGAAACATTTTGACCTGGAAAAAATATTTTTAGGTTAATTTAACAGTTTTAGTTTGTATGAAGGTTTACTTATAAGTTAATCTGATACCAAGTAAACTCACTTTATAAGAAATGTTTGTGTAGACCATGTAAAAAACAAAATGGGTATTTTAAAACATCTTGAGAGGAAGCCAGAACCAAAAAGGTACTTAAAAAATAGGATTTTTTGTCTTTTTTTTTTTTTTTTTGAGACAGGGTCTCCTTGTAACCCCAGCTGGCCTGGAACTCACTATGTAGACCTGGTTGGCCTGGAACTCACAAAGATCCGCCTGCTTCTGCCTCCCAAGGGCTGGGATTAAAGGCGTGCACCACCATGTCTGGCTAACAAATAAGATTTTTACATAACTGGAGACCTAGACAAACTGTTTAATAGATTGAAAAATGATTAGGGTACCCAGATTTATAAGGACTTTGAATGTAAATTTGTATCTGTATATTTTAATTAGGCATGCCAAAAACAAAACCAATAATTTTTGTGCACAATAAAAAAATGAAAAATAATAATTATGAAGTGGCCACAATTTGAAATTATGTATTGCCATAAAGCTATAGAAAGACAATTATCATGAACATACATGACATAATTACATGAGATCTCAATACATGGAAACATAAAAATGCATGACATAATTGTATGGAATTTTAAACAATACTTGAAAAAAATTATCATAGACATATATTACACAATTACATGTAAACTAGGGACACCCAATACATACTGCTTATGGCACCAGCTGTTGATGTTTAGTCTCAAAAGTAACAATAGACACAGGGAATGCTTGTTTCAAAGATAGCAGAGGGCTCAGCACCTCAAGGGCAAGAGCTGGGAGTGCCCTTTTGCTTTTTCTTTGATTGGCCTTGCAAAACAATTACAGTATGAGAAGCAGAAGCACAATACGTGATTTCTCACAGGACACAAACATTTTTCCCAGCTACTTTTCCCAGCTGCTATCTAAGTACAAAGTTCTGCTATGGCTACTGACTGTTTTTAAGGTTTTGGAATAACAAGCTCAAGATGAAGGTTGCAGTGTCTGTCAGTTTACTGGCAGATACCTTCACACAGTCCCTTGTGTATAATGAACTTTGTGGAATTCCTCCAACTTGCTTGTGACCTTCCAAAGCAGCTTGTCCAGTAAACTCTATGTTGTCCAACCTCTTTTCTTTATATTTTTTGGTTCCCTGTGCTCTAAGGGGTCTTAGAACTTTTTGACATTTTGAGTCAGCATTTTTAAAAGCCAAGGTTTGTAACCAAAGATCTTGTACCTCAACTTGTGAGAAAACTTTAGCAATGGCAGCTTGTCAGCGAGACAAAAAAAAAATCTGTGTATGGTTCCTTAACTGATTGTGTAATTTCAGTAAATGATGCTGAGGAGTGTTCAGGGCATGCAACTTTATCCAATGCCCTAAGACAACAAAGCCTTACTTGGGTTACAGCTTCATCTTGCCACCAAGTTCTAAATTGCAAGTAAGTACCTGCCTCCAAAACTGCTTTTGCCAAAGCTTCCCAATGAAATGGTATTAATCTAAACTCTGTAGCAAGACCTTGTAAAATCTAACACAAGTAGAATGCATCCCATAAGGAACCACTGCTTGTTTCATTTCTTTGATAGTCTTAAAAGTTACAGGAGTATGAGAAAATTGAAATGCTCCTTCCAAATATTTCTCATTTTGAGTAACTTGATCAACAGTTACAGGAAATTAAAAATATTATCTATAGAACATTGTTTACAGGCTTTTTGAAATTCTGCATGTTTAAGAACAGATTTATATTTAGACATCTTTATCTTTTTTCTTTACACTCACATATTTAGGATTATATAGATGAAAGTAATACTCTTCAGCTTTTCCACTTTTTGTATTGTCAATTTATTTCCTTTAAAAGTTCCTTATATTGAGATTTAGAGGTTTTTATCTCATCCTCAGAAGATGAGGTCTCTGTCTCATTAGACTTCTTAATTGTCTTAACCTGAGGACCAGCCACAAGCTCCTCATATAAGATCTTAAGATCTCCTTCTAATTCTGGAGATGACTCTTCAATAGCCTCTAAAGGCATATGAGATAAGGGCAGGGGTAGTGGTAAGTCATCAGCAGAGAGTTACCACTGACCACTTCATCCTTCCTTAATATCCCTCCTTTGTTTTTAAAAAAGTTTACTATCCTGGTGGCACAAGCCTTTAATCCCAGCACTCAGGAGGTAGAGGCAGGCATATCTCTATGAATTGGAGGCCAGCCTGGTCTCCATGGTGAATCCAGGCCAGCTAGGGCTATGGGGAGACCCTGTCTCAAAAAGACCAAAAAAAAAAAAAGTTCACTATCAGAGAGTCCATTACCTGAGCGGCTCTCTGAGTGTGTTTGAAGAGGCTATAAAACATTAGGAATTAAAGTATAAAGAGATCACACTGGAATGGGAATTATCTCCCCTTGCTGATGGGCTCTCATTAAAGACTTCATGACCTGAGTCCATACTCTGTAGTTTAAAATAATCTGCCCTTCAGTGTGGAACCAATAACAATTTTTTAACCTTTTTAAATAACTGCTTAAACATTTCATCTTTTACTTTTACTCCCCCTGTTTTCAAGAGAGCTTTTAACAACTGACTGGGAATTCCCCATTTTACTTTTACTTTGCCAACTATTGCTGAGAGACTTGCTTACCTCGCATACCATTTCCCTTCTGTTCTGCTGCCTTAACTTGAAACCCATGTTAGGTGCCAGCTATAGAGACTCAAGCCTATTGATGGTCGCCAAAATTATTGAAGACTGACTTAGTTTGTTTCTTCATTGCTGTGACAAAATACTCTGACCAATACCAACTTGGGGAGGAAAAGGTGTATTTGGCTTACATCTCCCAGGTCACAGTTCATCAGGGAGCCCAAGATAGGAACTCAGGGCAGGAACCTGGAAGCAGGAGCTGAAGCACAGGCCATGGAGGAATGCTGCTTACTAGCTTGCTCCCCTAGCCCCTGCTCAGCTTGCTTTCTTATGCAACACAGGCCCACCAGCCTATGGGTAGTTCTACCCACAGTGGGCTGGGCCCTCCCACATCACTCAAAAATCAAGAAGATGCCACACAGACACAGCCACAGTCCAGTTCTATGGAGGAAATTCCCCAATTGAGGCTCCCTCAACACAGGTGTGTCAAGTTGACATTGAAGCTATCCAGCACAAAGACAAAGGACCAAACTCTCAGGTGGAGAAAGGTGAGTTTAATTCTAAGAGTGGCTCTTTATACCTAATGAGCAGGATCAGCCAAGAATTCAGCATGCAAATCATAAATCAAGCAAAGTTCAAAGTGAAGGGTGTTTTTCTTTTCTGTTACTAATCAAACTCTTTCCCAGAGCTCTAGTCCATGAGAAAGGAAAACATAAGCCCATCCATTATCATTCTTACTATCCCAAGGCAGTGTTCTGCCCTTGACTGGGAGGCCGTGTTCTGCCCATCTCCAAACATTCTCTTGTTTCCAAGAGGCAGCTGGACTCTGTCTTGTCTTTGATTTACCTTCTGCAGAACTGAGCTCCATCATTTGTGTCTTATCACAGTAATAGAAAGTAACTAACACAGATGTCCTAAGAAGACTATTCTATAGGCTCATACTAAACTGAACTGCTTCAACATGAAGACTAGAAACTGTGTTTCTGACTACCTTTGAGAAATAAAGGATAGAGCTGCTCCGAAGGAGACATTTTTGTGAGATTTGGAAATTGCAATTTTAAAAGCCAATACTTTTGAAAATAGTGGATGTAATACATGGCAATAAACAGGAATAGCGTCTAATGGGGTCCGCCTTCTACCTTACCTTCTTAAATTTGGGATCCTCCAAGTATAAGTGATCCCAAGAAAATCCTTAAGTACATTACCACAATTTTCCAATATCTTTGGTTTATTGTCCGTGGATATTCTCCTCCATAGATCTAATGCAGCAGATATATAGTAACTGAGTTTTCTTATAAACCATGGTCTTCTGAGTTGACTGCTGCTTCAAACTGTTATGGCTCATAATTTTATCCTTCCATGTCTTCACTTCATAGCAATACATATGCAAATAGAGTTGTAATGTTAAGCTCAAAATGCTTTTATTATCTCTTCAGGCATGATTAAACACTGGTCCACATATGCTCTTAATTAATTAGCTATGATGGAGAAGAGAAGAATGACATGTTAAAAAAAAAGAAAGGAAGGGCTGGAGAGATGGCTCAGTGGTTAATAGCACTGGCTGCTCTTGCAGAGGACCCAGGTTCAGTCCCTGGCACCTGTATGGTGGCTAACAACTGTTTTAACTCCAGTTCCAGGGGTTCTGACATCCTCCTCTGGCCTCTATGGGCATTGCATTCATGTGGTATACTTACATATATGTAGTCAGAACACTCACACACATAAAAAAATCAATTAAAAAGTTAAAAATAAACTATTTAAAAAGGGGCTGAAGAGATAGCTTCGTGGTTAAGAGCATTAGCTGATCCTACAGAGGGCCCAAATTCAATTCACAGCACCCACATGGTGGATAACAACCACCTGTAACTCCAGCTCCAGGGCATCTGATGTCCTCTTCTGACCTCCATGGGCATTGCACGACATGGGTGCAATTACATAATGCAGGCAATACACATACACATAAAATAATGTTAAATAATAAATATTTTTTAAAAAGGAAAGGAAATTACTAGGTGTTTGATCTATGATTTATAGCATCAACAATGATAGCACAAAATTAATAGAATTACTGGAAGTATCAAATATATTTTATGATATGTACTTCAGATAGCAGTGTTAATCTTGGTTGTATAAAATTGATGAAGTGTTACTATAGACATACAGGGAACTTTTATATCCTAAAGTATAGATCCATAGAATGAAAAATGAAGACAGAAACATGTAAAAATAGAATGAGAAAAATGAAAAATATGAACAGAAAAGAAAATATTTTCATCATATACTAATAAAGTTGCCACTACATATGCAAAAGATAATTGTGTAGGAAAGGTAATGAAAACATTTGACAAATAAAAAAGCATGGACAAGCAAAGTGTTTTTTATTGGTACCTTTGAAAGCAATAAAAAACTTATTCTAACACAATATTTAATCATCTCCATGTGATAATATTCCAAACAATGCCCATGATAATTGATATTCCCTAAGCAAATCAAGTGTGGGTGTCAGTACTAAACAGAATTCTCACACATCCTGATTATTATTTTTAAAATATATTTTTATTGAATTTTTGTGGATTTCATTTAATACATCTTAGTCATATTTAGCTGCCTGGTCCCTATCTTCACACCCCCATAGTATATCCATAGGACTTCATGCATTTTGTCATATATATTAAGGCCTATCTAGTCAAGTTTGTGTGCCCAGATGTCCCTCTGTGTGGAGGTATGGGTTTGTCCACTGGAACCAGTTTGGCTTGTCAAGTGTCATTTCCTTAAAGAATATAAACTCTCCCTTACCCAGCAGTAATCAGCTGCTAGTAGTTCCCCGCTAAAGCTGTGGCCTCCTGGTCATTTCCCCAGTTCTATGCTTATTTTTATCTGATTGAGTTTGCATGGGAGTTGTGAATGTTGTCACCACTGTTGTAAGTTACTATATCCTGAATTTTTTTTTAAAAATTAAAGTTATGTGTATGTTGAGAGGGTATGTGCATGTGTGTGCAAGTGCCATCAGATTTCCTGGAACTGGAGTGATAGGCAGTTGTGTGCTGTCCAATGTAAGTGGTAGTGAGAAAACACATGTCCTCGGAAAGAACAGTGCCCACTCTTAATCACTGAGCCATCTCTTCCAGCACAACACTTCCTGATTCTCAAATCTTATTACAATAGGCATAATTATCAAAGCACTATGGTGGTAATGTAAAGATAACTTCTAGACCAATGGAATAGGATAGAGATCACAGAAATCTGCCATTTATTATTAAATGATTTTCAATTTTTGTGCCCAAACTGTTAAATAAGAAAAAAGACTATCTTTCTCAAACTTGTATTGGAAAATTTGGATATCTATATACAAAAAAAGTCTAAACAAGGACATCTGCAAAATTTCACTTAAAATTAAATGAAGATCTAAATATAAGGGCTAAAAAGAAAATAGCTTTTAAATGTAGATATATGGAAGAAAGTTTCATGAATTTAAATTTGGCAGTTATTATTTTTAAAAAATATTTATTTTTTATTTTATGAGTATGAGTGTTTCCCCTGCATGTATGTAAGTGCATCCATATTGTGCAACACCTGCAGAGGTCAGACAAGGGATTTGTATCTCCCTGGAACTGAAGTTACAAATAGTTGTTAGCTGCCATATGGGTGCCTGGAATGGAAACTGGGTCCTCTGCAAGAGCAGCCAGTACTCTTAACATCCTAGCCATTTCTCCAGCCCTCTCCCCTTGTTGATATTTTATTTGTTATTTTTAATTTGCCCGTTATTCTTCACTATAGAAGAGAGAGAAAACAAAAGAAAGAAAGGAAAAGCTCTCTTGTAGCTAGCTCCTTTTGGCCTCCGGAGCTGCTGCTCATTGGAGAGGAGTTACTACCAGTGTTCAGCAGAACTTTGTTAGCTGTGGCCTACAACACTCAGGGTGTAACAGGGTCATAGCCGAGAAGCACTCTGAGAAAGGGAGTGATGTGGAGCCCACCATAGTAGTGGTGCTTCCTTCAGGACATCAGGACTCTCTGTCGATTCTGAAATATTTTGATTCTCTAGACTCAAGGAATGAGGAGAAACAGCTTTTCAGTGGTCCCAGCTGCCTCAAGTAGCAATCTGGTCCTAAATCAACTCAGCCACCAAACACAGCCCATTGGTCAGATCCAAGTCAAGGTCCCGTAACAGGTCCAGGACTACCTAGAAAGAAAAGACCCTGATCAGAGTGAGGCATCTTCAGAAGAATAATCAAGAGTGGATCAGGGACTGAAAAAAATAATTAGGATAGGTACCAAGATGATGGAAACCTTTGTTTTCCTTCCATTTCATCTGCTTGTGGGCCCTATTGCTTAAAAGAGGAAGTGGCTACACTTTTGTCCATGAATGGTGTTCCTGAAGAGGAGGTTATTTTCCCCTAAAGCCACGTGATCAGATACGATAAAACAATAAAGTCCCCCCCCATAAACCTATCAAAAATTTGCTGACTGCTTGAGACATTGCCAGCAACTTTGAAAAGTGGAGGAAATATGAGAAGAAACTAACGGCAGAGAATAAGCTGAGCCACTCATTGAAGAGTTTCTGTCCAAGGTGTTAGATGAACTCAAGGAGGCAGTGAGTACTTGATATAAAGCTGAAGTCAAAGAAATAGGGTGGGGTTGGGGTTTGAAATGGACCAAGAACCTAAGAGTGCCAGATACTGCACGGAATGTAATGAATATACCCCACTGAGAAAAGAAACCAATATAGCCAAGCATGTCAATCCTATAGGCCAACTACTTATTACTGACATTTGGAGAGGTCTGTAACGTCACAGAGTAGAGTAGATGACAGCATAGAGAAATCGTCCAGATACCCAGAGTTCCCTAACACATCCCATTTGGTTCTCATATATCAGACAACAGGGGACATCAGAGAACCACTCCAATGGCCCCTCCTCCTCACCTTCAAGGTTTCTTGAGCTGGATCTTTTAAGCAGCCTTGCCTGATGTACAACTGGAGGGTCTTTGCACTCATTCTGGCCTCTGGTTTCCAAGGCCCGCAGCACAGAAGGAGAAGGAGAAGCCAAGCAGAAGCAATGGAAGAAAGTGAGGAGGCCATTCCAATGTTGCCACTTCTTCTCTTTCTTCCTCAAATCAGTGTCAAAAGGGTTGTGTACAATACAGGATGGAGTTTGATTTGTTCATTTTTAAAAATGAGCATTTTAAAACTTTTGCTCAGTACTTATGGGATCTGTATGACTTTGCCTTAGTATTTCCTCTTTGAAGAGAGGATATGCACCACTCCCTTTAATTGAGAGAGTATAGGAATGATTTTTTTTATTAATAAATTTGTTCTTTGACAGTTTCATGAATGTATACATTATGGTTCCTCTCCCCATCACCTTCTCATACTTCCCTCTCACCCTTGCCAGCTCACCTTCTGCACTACAAATCTCTTTCTCGTATTGATCATTTTGTTTGTTTGTTTTGTGTCCAGAGTTTAAGTAGGACTGTCTAGGTGACCATGGGTTTGGAATCATCAGATCCTGTAGGGCTCACCAATGGGTATACAACTAGATACAATGCCTCTCCCTCTCCCAGAATTTGTTAGTTGCCAATAGCTCAGAAGTAAGTTTAGAGAGCCCTGATACGTTTCATATCCATAGCTGACTGTTGGGTGAGCTTTACTGGTATAAGCCCAGTGCCAGGAAAGCATAAGTGCTGTGTATTTGTGATTGCCATAGCTGAGTTCTGCATATAAGATGGCCTTTCACAATCCTTCCCACTCTGTTCCACTCTTAACATTCTTTCAACTACCTCTTCCACAATGTTCCTGATAATTACTGGGGTGGTATAAATGTCTTGTTTAGTGATGAACCCTCAACCATCCTTTATTCTTCACATCTTCTTCAGGCATGTGTCTCTATTCACTGCAAAGAGAGGCTTCTCTGATTAAGGCTGAGAGAAACCTTTATCTGTGGGAATAAGCATAGATATTTAAAAGATGGTTTGATGTTACGTCAGTTCAGTGAAGTAACCGTATTAGGCTCCCCCAGTTAGGTCTAAGACTTCCTCAGTCATGGGTTTTTGAGCTACTTTACAGTCAAATGGATTCCCTCCTGTGAAATGGACTTCAAAGACACCTAGGGAACAATTAAATACCTCCTTAAGAGTTGTGTCAGTGTTGCACCAATTGGTACATAGTAGGGAAGAAAGTTCTATTTCATTCCTAGGCTGATTTGTTTATTTCTTATATTCAATGTGTGTAGTGTCTTCATCAATAACTGTTTAACTACTTCTGGTGGGCAACCAGGAGGGAAGAGAAGATCTGTATTGTTTTCAGGACCTCTGGGGCCTCCCTGACCAATAATACCTATGAAATTATCTCACATCTGGCCCTTGAGCTTTTGCTTAGTGACCCATTTCTTCTAGGACTGATGTTGCCTTCAAATTCCATTGCATCTTTTGTTTGTGTTACCAGATAGCTGGTTTGATGTGACATTTTATTAATACCCCTTTCATTATGATTAGCCTTTCATCCCTTGTCCTCTCTTCTCCCCCAGTATTCTCTCTCTTTACCCTGATTTTAACTGTGCTAATGTACCCACTCCTTTAAGACAACCCCCCACCAACACACACACTTTTCCCCTTTCTGGAGGTATTCCAAGTTAGACACACAAAACTAAAGATTCAAGGCTAGTATCCACCTATATGAAAAAGATAATGTGTTGTTTCTCTTGCTGAGCCCGAGTTACCTTGTTTAATGTAACTTTTCCAACTCCATTCATTTCACTTAAAATTTCATAATTTCATTTTTCTTTACAGCTGAATAAAATTGTGTACATGTACCACATTTTCATTATCCATTCATTAGCTGATGGAGATGTAGGCTCATTCAATTTCTTAGTTATTGTAAATAGAGCTAAATGAAAACAGATGTCAAGTGTCTCTGTAGTAAAATATAAATTCCTTTGGTTTATACCTAGGAGTACACACCTCTTTTTAAATAGAGTCTAGCTTACTCCTTTACTCATTTCAGGGGAGTCTCCTTCTTTGTACTCTGATATACTAGCTACATAAAATAAGAAAGCATGCAGCCCTAATTTTGGTGATGTAACATTCAGAGTGGAAACTGAATTTTCTCTCTGACTTTCATCTTTTTTAGTAAATCGTCTAAATTCAGGCTTCTTTAAGAATGACAAAAATTAAGTTTTAAAAAGCAGACATGTCTTGTGCCCTTTAGGAAGGGGAAATGATATGTGGCTCACTTGTGAGGCAAAGGTTTGCATTTTAAAAGTTTGTTCATATTTATATGTACCTGTCTATCTAAAGTTCATTCATATTTATGTATACCTGTCTATCTCTATAAATATATAAATGACAACTTTTTCAAAAAAGACATAACTGTAGGGAATACATCAAGATTGAAACTGAAAAAAAATATTAGAATATCTGTGCCTCAAAATGAAAAGGCAATCCATTGAATGGAAGACAATATTTGCAAATCATGTGTCCTAAATAATTAATATCTTAGATATGAGTGATTTAAAAAAAGAGATAAATGAATGGACAAAGAAATTGAATAAACATTTCCCCAAATGAAAGTAGACATATGTTCAATCAATACATGGAAAGATGCTCAATAACACTATTTTCCAGAGAAATTCAAATCAAAATTAAACTGAAAGATTTTCTCATACCTGTTACCTAAACTATCTGCAAAAACATATAATTTCACTTTCTATTCACTCTCTGTCTCCAATATCCTTATGAGTGAAATGTTTTTATTTACCACATTATTTGTGCATTTGAACTGAATAGAGAGTTGACAGAGAAGACCTCAGTGACTTGTATTTAAGCTAGTATTATCTAAAATCTTGCACAATTTCTTTGTAAATGATTAACTTCCAATTTCCAGGGATATTATTTTCTTGCAAAACTACTTTTAAAATTCTATTACAGATTCCTTCATGTATACAGTGCATTTTGGTCACATTCAACATTCATTATACTCTTTTATCCCTGTCCTGCTCCTGCTGAATCTCTTCTTCTTTCCAACAGGTTTTCCTCCTATTTCCACATTCAAAAGACATGTAACTAACTGAGTTCAATTAGGGATACTTGCATGAGCATGAGTGTGGATTATGCTTTTCTTAATTGTAGTATCTTTCTTAGATGAGTAGATGCTTCTAGAAGTGTCAGACCAGTGACAAGTTCAAGAACTTCACAATGTTATCTTCTCTATATGGAAGATCAGATGTGGTATGTATGACATCCCAATCTTATTCATCTTTATACCTGCATCCCAAATGGCACCTTCCCATAGCCTCCCCCTGCCCACTGGAGCCCATATACTCTGCCCATTGTGTTGTCAGTGCACCAGCTATTCCCCAGTGCAAGCCCACCCACTGAGGCTAGTCAGCTTATCTACTGTCCCTTGTTTTAGGAAGATCAGCTCTTCTTCACCTAGAAGCAATCTGTTGCCAATATTCCTTTAGATAAGATTGGGGTCTGCAAGGGTTTGCATGGGATTTGTGTATGCTGACACCTTTGCCATAGGATCATATGAGCAGGTTCCCAGGAGCTTGTAGGACTGTTTCCATACAGTCGTGCCCATCCTCCCTGGCTCTTACAATCTCTCTGGTCCCTCTTCCGTAATGATCCCTGAGCCTTGGTGGATGAAGCTTAATAAAAGGGTCCTTTCCAAGAACCATTATTTAGCAGACTCTTGATCTCTACACTTTGGCCATTTGTGATATTTTGTGTTTCTGGCCCTCTGCTGCATCATAGAACTTCACTATTGATAAATGATTCCTTAGTGACACAGTTCTTTCATTTGAAAGAGGGAGCTCCAGTTCATCCTTCAAGTACTTCCTAATTATTATTTTTCTTCTGAATATATCATTTCTTTAATTACAGCCATTTGGGTGTTTGATGTGGATTCTTTCTTTAACTGAGAGGTATCCTTCTATCTAGGCTTCATACATGTATCACGAGAAACAACAGTAGATTTAAAAGTCTCAACTTCTATCAATCCCCCTCCATTCACAAAACAGACTATTAATAATTCCTGTCTGTAAACTAGTGCAGTGAACTTCATTAGGGAATTTTGGTAATAATTTATATCAGTCATTAGTGTACTTGCAGGTCATCTTTGAGTATCTGACATAATGCTGGCAAGGGGTACAAAACTGGTACTCAGAAATATTTGTGCAGTCATTGTGAAGAACAGTTACTCTATCTCTTGGACATAGCTGCATGGGTATTTATGTGTAAAAGAAATAAACCTTGCTGCATGGATATTATTTGATATATATATATATACTCTCAGCACAAGTATGACATTAGAAATGGAGAATTTGATTCACGATTGATGAATTAGAATCTATGTACATTACTCCTATGTACATTAAAGTTTGAAAAATATATAGTTAAGATATTGCTATGTGAACTTTGTTAAAGAAATAAAGCTAATGTTCTAATGAAAAATATTCAAAAGAATACAGAAGAGAGGCTGGAGAGATGGCTCAGCAGTTAAGAGCACTGACTGCTCTTGCAAAGGACGTGGGTTCAATTTGCAGAACCGACATGGCAGCTATGAACCTTCCTTAACTCCAGTTCCAGGGGAATCTGAAGCCCTCTTCTGACCTTTGCGGCACTGCATGACACGGGTCTACTCACATACATTCAGGCAATACACTCATACACATAAAATAAAAATAAGAAAATTTTTAAAAAAGAATAAAGAACATATGTGGAAGAAAGAAAGTCTCACTAATTAGGGTTAAACCAAGAAATATTGATTAAACAATTACACACAGAAGCTGTAAGTGTTTATGGTCAGTTGGATAAAGAACTAATAATGCTGTTTTCCTTTCAAAGCTGAACCTTAAAATTTTATTAATTTGTCTCAAACATGATATTAATTTTTATAAGTGTTAAACCCTTGCCATGCTATAAGGTACATCCTTTTTTCCTGAATGACATCATAGAAAATGATCAAATATCTTTTTCACTAGGTCAAGAATAGTTATAAATTCAGTTCAATGGTGTAACTGACAATTGAGAAGAGAAACTTTTCTTAGACAACTGGAGGCTTAGAAAAAGTAATTTTTAAAGTTCAAAACACACATCTCCTTCACATTGAGACATACTCAAGGATTTGAGTAATCCAATCTGCTGTGGCTTGAAAATTGTGTTTCATCAACACAACATCTCTTGGTTCCTTATATGAAATGCTGATTATAGGTTTCAGAAACAATGGGTGTGTGCTCAGTAACCTATATTTTAATAAATTCCACTTTTGATTGTAGCATGTGTCTCTAGGTCTGTTTGTGTATTTGTATGTGCAAAAAAGCTAAGGGGGAAGTAGGGATGGAGGGGAAATGTCATAGTCCACAATCAAGATTCAGTATTTCCAGAAATGTAATAGTTGAGGTATACCATTTTAAATACTGTTCAAACATTTATACGTAGGGGTAAGGAGATATCCCAGTTGATACACTGCTTACTCTGCAAGCACAAATACCTGAGTTTGCTACCCAGAACCCACATAAAAACAAAACAAAACAAACAAACAAACAAAACAACAAAAAACAAATGTCTGGGGAAGAACATCCGGGCTCCACATGAATTTACATACGTGCACTCACATGTTTGTCCATACCAACATGAGTGTGCACGCAGGCACACACACACATATACCAACAATTTAATCATGAAAATAATCACCGAAAACAAATTACTTCATCGACACATACAAATTAATAGCAGTCATGCATTGCGTAAAGATTAAAAAGCACACTGTTGTCACTGTGTGAGTGTAACAGAGTGTATTTACACAAACCTAGATGGTTCAATCTACTGTTCACCTGGGTCATTCAGTACAGCCTATTGTTCCTAGGTCACACATCTGTGCAATATGCTACTGCATTGAACATGTAGACAGCTATAACACAAAGACCAGCATTTAGGTACCTAAACACAGAAAATAAAGTAAAATATG